>NW_025345689.1:0-14842 GCF_016433145.1 Gracilinanus agilis | reverse complement strand
CCCCATTTCTGGGACTTGTCCCCCACCAGCCCCAGCCTAGGGCTCCTCCCCATCCTCCAGGCATTCCAGGAATGCTGGGGGAGGGCACAGCCCGATCCCCCTTTCCCTCAGGCCTCTCTGGCACCCAGAATCCAGCAGGGCACCCACTAGGTGCTTGCTCAGTGCTGCTGGGACTAACCTGAGCCCTGGGAACACAAGCTCTTTACACCCCCCCCCCCCCGGGGGTCCCTGGGAGGGGAGAGACCTGAGGGCATTTCCAAGGCAGGGTGGGGTCTGGGAGCTGCCAGGAAGGATTGAAGGGATGAGCACCTTCATGGGTCCCCTTTCCTTTCCAGCGCTGCCTTCTGAGAGACCCCAGGCCTGGGAGCGGGGAGCATGGAGGAGTGTGGAGAGGGCCCCGGGCTCCTCCCCTGCAGGCCCCCCCAGGTAAGCAGCATGGACCCCTCTCCTGAAATGGGGTTTCAGGCCCCAGGTGTACACGTTCCTCTCTCTCTCCAGGGCCCAAATAGCCATTCAATCAGCAAACCTCAGAATTTTGAGCTATTTCTGAGTGCCAGGCCCTAGCTGAAGCAGCAGGGTAACCCAGGAAGACTAGGCCCCAGGCCCAACTGTCAGGCCTTCTCCTCTCTCTGACAGTTGCATGCCCCTGCTCCCTCTTGGTTCTCTCCTACCTGTCAGACTCTTCCCCTCCTCTATGACCCCTTTGCTGGGTCATCATACTTGCCTTGTACTGGACTTTCTTCTCTTGTGTCTCTCTGAACTCTCACTTGGGGTCTCATCAGATGCTGTGGGCTCCCCTCCTGAATCCACAGCTCCTAAAATTGGACGTTGTAAACTGGATGTCCCATGGGCATCCCCAACATACCAAATCCCAGGATAACCCAATGTCTCCTCAAGTTACCTATTTCTGATCCCCATTATCCCTGGAGAGGAAGCCCCCACCCTCCAAATCACCCAGGCTGGCACCTTCATTGTTCTCTAAATGCCCTCCCAGCCCACATCGCCAATCCATCACCAACTTGACTGATTTCTTTTTCTGGCTTATCTCTTCCCTGCATCTGTCCCCTCTCCAGCATCCCACCCTCCCTCTGTGGCAGGCCCTGGCCACCTCCCACTGGACTCATCCCAGACTCTGCTCTTGGGTCTCCCTGCCCCAGTCTCTCCCCACTTCTGGTCCTGCTCCACTCAGCTGCCAAACTCACTTTTGTTTTCCTTTTTTAAACTCAAAGGACTTCAGTCCTAGTGTTCTGAGGATCCTGCTGGATCTTTGCTGAGGGCCCCTCCCTGGGCCTCTTCTTCAAGACAACAAGCAGTTCCTTCTCGGTTTCTGAGATTTCCCATCTGGACAGCAGGTTCCATTTCCAGCTGACCATGGTCCCTTTCTTCTGGGCTGAGAAGTTATGTCTCTTTTGAGTCCTGTAACACGCCCCAGGCGCAGACCCATCTTGGAGTCTTTGGTCCTAGGGCTGAGGAAGCCAGAATTCCTACGCTGAGAGGAATGATATTCAGGATTTATGAACAGCATGTTGCAAATATTTATAATGATTTGTTTTTGAATGCTGTGAGCCCTGGCTGTGATCTGAATTAGTCCTTGTCATTCCTGCCCACTTCCTCTCCCTTCCCAGGTCCATCTGGCTTGTAGTCCAGAACTGAGCCCATTAATATGTTGTTTCAGGCCTCCGTGACATTCAAGGATGTGGCCATGGACTTCACCTGGGAGGAGTGGAGACTCCTGGACCCTTCCCAGAAGGAGCTGTACTGGGAGGTGATGCTGGAGAACTACAGGAACCTGGTGTGCCTGGGTGAGGAGGGCTGCTCTGGGGCCTGGGGATCTGCCCATGGAAGGGGATCTGCCTCCTTCATTGTGACCTTGCCTAGATATTTAATATTCATTCTTTGGCCTGTAAAAATTATTAATTTTATTTGATAAAAATTTATTAATCATTATGAGGTGAAAGACCTGGTGCTTGTGTTCCCTGCCCCCAGCCAAAGGGCTCTTGTTTTGTGTGTCTGGAAATCAGATGCTCCAGGCCAGATGGGCTTTCTAAAGGCTCAGGAAGTGAGGAAAGCTCCCAGATACCTCAGTATTGAATGACTCATATGAACTCCATGTCTTTCTAACTCCCTCTCCATTCTTCATTCCATTCCTGTATCTTCCCCTGGAAAGATCACCCTTGTAAAAGGGAATTCTTTATTCCTGTTTTAATATAATAGGGGACCTGGAGGTCCTTTTACCATGGAGATGTGTAAAGATATACCAGTTCACAATGAAAGGACGTAGAAACCAGAGAGACAGGAAATGATGTAGAGAAGAATATAAAAAAGGCCAGCATGAGGACTGAGGAGGGGACTTGATTGAGGCTGATCTTGGGACACACTTGATTGGGGTTGGTCTGGGATTGGGCTGGAACTTTGTGGGGTGGTTGTTATTGATCAGTTGGACTTTTTTCCAACAGCAGTTATAGGCAAATATAAGTGTTTATAGGGAGCTAATTAGGCAGTTTCTCTCTCTACCTCTTTCTTATATTTCCCTCCGTTAGTATATTTTCATTAAAACTAAAATAATTAAAAGCTGCTCTCTTATTTTGTCAGACTCCTAATTTAACCCTTACATTTAATTGGCGAGCCAGGTAGGAATTTGACAAAATAAGAGAGCAGCATTTAGCAATTTTTGTTTTAATGAAAATTTAATAAAGGAGGGAAATATAAGAAAGAGATAGAGAAATTGTCCAACTAGCTATCTATAAATACTTATAAGTCCCTATATCTGCCTATAACTACCATTAGAAAAAAATCCAGCTGATCAATAACAACCACCCCACAGAGTTCCAGCCCAATCCAAGACCAACCCCAATCAAGTGTGTCCCAAGATAATCCCCAATCAAGTCCCCTCCTCATTCCTCATGCTGGCCTTTTTTATATTCTTCTCTACATCATTTCCTGTCTCTCTGGTTTCTACATCCTTTCATTGTGGGCTGGTATATCTTTACACATCTCCATGGTAAAAGGACCTTCAGGTCCCCTATTAAATTAGAAAAGGAAAAAATAATTCCCCTTTACACCCTACAGATGTCCTCTATAAGGTCCTCCAGGGCTCCAGATTCCCTGGACCTTCCTACCTTGCTTCTAGGGGACTCTGAGGCTCAAATTTTGAGGTGACTCCCCTTCCATCACTTTGCCACTTCCTATGTTTAGGCCTTGCAGTTTCTAATCTCAACATGATCTCTCAACTGGAGTCAGGGGAATCACATTGGATTCCAAGGGGCAGTGTCCTAAGAACTATCTGGCCAGGTAAGTGTATGAGTGAGTTCCAGACTGTTGAATCCAGAAAACCCCTCAGCTGATTATTTATCTGTGAGCCCATTGAAAATGGGCACATGTATGATCCTCTCAGTGATTATTTTAACCATGAGCTCTTCTCCCTTCAATAGATCCTACCAGTACTTTCTCTGCTGCCCCTCCACTTTTGCTGGGTGGTGGTGTCTCATCTTTTATACTGTAATCAATTGGTATTGACAGGAATGATGACCAGATTCTATTGGGGTTTCAGAATACAGTAGTGCTATTCCACTGTAAGTGGATTGTTTGAATTGTTTATTATAAATAAAAATGAATCTGGAGGCTTACTACTAGCTTGGTAAGCATTTATTAGTAAAGGGAGAGAAAGGGAGAACTAGGTTTCAGCCTTTCTAACTTTAGGTAAAAATCCAGTCCTCCATTGCAGCTAGCTGGTGCTCTCAGCCACAACTTGTCAGAGCTCGGAGCTCAGGTAAGAGGCTCAGGGAGAGAGAGTCAGCCCAGAGACAATTGGTCAGAGACTGGTCTGGAGAAAGAGAGAGCCCTCAGCTTCTTACACTTCAGCTGAGAAAAGCTGGCTTTCCAAAACATCTGCACCTCCCTCCATGGCCGTTTCACCCAGGATGCAGGCGCTGAAGCTGACCACACCGGGGGACATGTGATTCTGTGACTCCTGTGTCTCGCCACTGGGGTACAGGAATCGAGGTCCCCTAAATATTTTACTTCACACAGTTTTAATCTTTTAGGAACGCAATGTGGAATTCTTCAATCTAGGAGTTACATATAATTTCCTCATCTTAACCTCAGTAATTATGCTCTCATGACTCTCCCAAGTGTGATATTCGAATGATTGATCCCCCCCAAATACTTCAAGCTATATTTGTTGATATTGATGTGGGAGAGTCAGCAATCATCCATATTTCCATTGATTGAATAGCATCTTCCTCAATTTTGGTATAATTGCCTATAACATTATTGGGTATGAGAATTATTTTTTTATATTCTATGTAATTTCTATTTAAAGATAAATGATAATTTCTGTGTGTTCCTGTGTCTGGCTTCTGGGTCAGAGATTCTATCCAGTCCTCTTACCGATTTTTGCATTTTCTTTGTCTTTAGGTATTCTAATGAATGTTTTTCCTTCTAACAAATGTGGTTAATAAATGAAGGGGACAAAGGTTCGTTTCCTGTGTTCTGAGCCCCATGACACAGGAGTGTATAGTTTGATGGACCACCTCCTAATTAGCTATTTACCAGTTAGAAATGTGGTAGGATGTTCAAGGGGGTGGGTGTTAATAATAAGCTCCTAGGGGAGGAGCTGGGTGGCTCAGAGAGCCAGGCCTAGAGACAGGAGGCCCTAGGTTCAAATCTGGACTCATCTACTTCCCAGCTGTATGACCCTAGCCAAGTCACTTGACCCCCATCACCTAGCCCTTACCCCTCTTCTGTCTTGGAACCAATACATAGTAGATTTCAAGGCAAAAGGTAAGAGCTTAAAAACAAACAAATAAATAAATGAGCTCCTAAAGCTCTATTTATAGATCTGCCTTGATATGTCTTTGACCATCAAGAGGGTCAGTGACCTGTCACTTTGTTGGTTATGATGCTGACCTAATCAATAAACTGATATTCTTACAAAAATCAGTTTCTCAGAGTAATTTTAATCATAACACGGGTCATGTGAAAGTATAAACATGGTGAATGCAAATACATTTTAGAAGCCATAAGAATCTATTTCACTTCATGTGAAAGTTATATATGTTGTTTATAACAACCAGAGTATTGGGAAAGCGATATATAGACAAAAGCTTATTCATTCAAGGGAAAAGGGTAATTTGTACTTTTGCTTTCCTTCAGACTGGGACACGAGGCCTCAGACCAAGGAGTCAACTTCAAAAATGAGTTTTTCTATGGAAGACTTTTCCCAGCAACCATTTTTGTGGTATGATCCTCAAATGTCCAAGTTGGGGAAAGCTTGGGAGTATGATGGTGGGTTAAAGAAAGAGCAGAGCGAGGAGGAGAAACCTTTTAGACAAGTAAAAGTCATCCAAACAGAACCTGCCATGGATGTGAGAACCTCTGAATGCAGTCAGTCCAGCCAGACTCCTAGCCCAGCACCAGGCCATTTTCCAGAACAAGGACTCTCTGTAGTTTTGAATCTCCATAAAAATAACCAGACTGAAAACTTCACCATGTATTCAGACCAAAGACAATGTAATCAAACCTATTCAAAGAAGTACTCTAAGGTTGAAAAATGTCCAAATTTCTTGGGTTATGATTTGGAGCACATTAACAAATATGGAATTCATGCTGAAGAGAAAGTTCATGAAAGTGGGATTTTTTCCATCCAGAATAACAAACTTGTTCTATACCAGAGAGCTGATACCAGAAGAAAGCGTAATGAGTTGACTAAATGTGGGAAGACAGATGGTAATCAAGACTCTAGTATTCATAGTGAAAACAGGACTTATAAATGCAGCGAATGTGGAAAGGTCTTTCAGCAGAAAGGAGGTCTTACACTGCACTACAGAATCCACACTGGAGAGAAACCTTTTGAATGCAGTGAATGTGGAAAGGCTTTCCGCCAGAAGATAGATCTTATACGACATTATAGGATTCATACTGGAGAAAAACCTTTTAAATGCAGTGATTGTGGGAAGGCCTTTCCCCGGAGCACAACCCTGACTCTGCATTATAGAACTCATACTGGAGAGAAACCCTTTGAATGCAGTGAGTGTGGGAAGACATTCCGACAAAGCTCTAAACTTTGTCTGCACCGGAGATCTCATTCGGGCATAAAACCTCATGGATGTAATATATGTGGGAAAGCCTTCTCTCAGAAGTCTGATCTTACTCGTCATGGTAGTATTCATACTGGAGAGAAACTTTATGAATGTGGGGAATGTGGGAAAGCCTTCACTCAGAATACAGGTCTTTCATTGCACAAGAGAACACATGCTGGAGAGATATCTTAGAATGCCATGAATGTGGAGGCATTCCCCTGATTCTCAGCACTTGGTCAACATGAAAGAATTCATGCTCAATAGGAACCTCATGAAAAATATCCTCAAAATTACACTTTTCCCTGGAAGGGACTCTTTGATATGTTTACCTAATATTAGAAAGGACCTGTATAATTAGAATTTTCCACCCCAAGACTCTCTCTCCCAGCATCCCATTTGTGTGTTTATGCTATGTTTTGTGTAGCTCCGCCTTCTCTCTCTTTTTCCCAGGAACATGGTTTGTGGAGATTGGGTGTGTGCCAGGCAGGAGAATTTTACTCATGTGGCTTTTCTTAGGCTTTCATACTTTTGTTCTTTTATTTCTTCTACTTCAAGTGATTATTAATAAATCTTACAAAATATAATACTTGGAGTTATTCGATATTAATTTAAATCTAACAGAACAATGGAAAGGCAGGGCATGTCGAAAGGCCTTCGATTAATCATGGTGAATCATTTCTTCTCAGTAAAGGGGTCATTGACCAGAGATATAAATAAGGCATATACTTTCACAAGTAACTAGTGTGTTGACTTATTTTCCGTGACAATATTTAATTATTACAAGGGAGCTCTTTATTGGGGAGGGGAGAGTCAGTAGTAAGTGACAACAGTGTGTCCAAAAAGTAAAGGAACCACAATAGAACAAAAACTATAGTTTGGTAAGTAAAATTAAAACAGTTCATTGGCTGCTGGAGTAGCTATTAGAGGTTTGAGAGCAGCTTGGGAGGAGGACAGCCCTCAGGTGCTGTTAGGGATTTGTGCTAACCCTATTCCATTAAACATTTTTACCATTGTTTTGAGATGACAACAGGGAGAATAGGTTTCCCTATAAGACCAAAGGAGATACTGTATAATTAGAATCTGTTACCCTAAAAACTATGATCCCCAGCAAAACTACGATTCCCAGAACTCCACTCACTTCCTGTTGTTATGAGCTGACGTAGACAGGATATAAATTGGGTGGAGGCCCACCTCTCTGCCTCTCTTCCTTCCTGATGGTGGCTTTGGTGGAGCGAGATTTTTGAGCAGGTAGAAAACTTCGTCACATGGTTCTCTTTTGTCAGATAATAAACTTTATAAAAAAATACCTGAAGTATTGCACATTAATTTAAATCCTTCAGTACCCAAGAATGAGACCAGACAAGCCAGGGTGGCTAAGAAAAGAAAGAGGTTTATTATATACCACCTACAGCTCAGGAATGGATTGTCCATTCCCCATCATCCTCGCTACAAGATCTCTTTTTACAAGAGGGCTAAACGAGAGCACACAGAACAGTGCCCAGGTATTCTCGTCGCCTGTTGTGGGGCTATGTATGCTGATAAAAGTTGTTCCTGGGGTTGGCAAGACCCACTTCCCAGGCCTGATAGGACATTTTCCCAGGACTAGCCAGGAAACTCCACGGCCAACATGATTTGGCAGGGTGCCCGTAGGAGGTACGTGCACACATGCCGTCTGTTAGACTGCATGGTACACGAGTGGGCTCAAAGGTTCTGGTAGCCTGTGCAGCTCACGTCCCGGACACCCTATGTAGAACACTGAAGTAACATATGTGGACTCTCATTATAGTGGCCTGGAGAGGTGGTATGCTGCTAAAACTTCGTGATGGATCAGGAAAAGGGGGCTTGGTGGTGTCCTTTCCCCCCAACCAGCTTTGAACAGGCCCGTATTCGAAGTCAAGGTTTCCTGGGCTCACTGACTTCGATGGTTTTCCGGATACTGCCAGTCACTTCTTGTTTCCTCCTTAAATCATCTTTGACTTACCTTTTTTAATATTAAATATGTGAGGACAATGAAAGCTCCTTGAGATTGAAGTTACTATGTTTTTTCCTATCCTCTGTGAAGTAAACTAGGCTTCATTCAGCAGTAGGAGCCTGAGGGCTTCAGGAAGTACAGAAAACAACAAGGGCTCTCAAAATTTAAGAGAGGCCCCTGAAACTATTTAGGAGCATAAATGTGTAGAGAGGACTGATGTTAACAAGGTTGGAAAGGAAAGATGGGGCCATGTAAGAGAAGATATTTTCAAATATTTTTACTTTTGGATTCCTAGGAAATTAGGGCAAATTTGAAGCTACTCTTTATTTTGTGGTTTCTTTTTCCCTTTGGAGAGCTCTTTATTCCACTGCTTTGGCCATTTGTCTCTCAGGAAAAAGCCTCTCTGGTGTCCCCTATTTGAGGACTGGATAAGAACCTCCTTCTACTCCAGAGCTGACATCCTGTAACATCTCCCCTGCCCACTTGGGAAAACACAGAAACTACTAAAGTAATGAAAAAAACCAAGTCTTCAATCAGGAAAGAGATAGGTCCAATATAATAAATCGGCCATGATCACAGAGCCAAGCACAAAATACTACACAGAGCCAAAACCTTGGGGCTCTGGGGACAGTATCCCTGGGAGAATTCACCGAGAAAGAGATGATTCTCTAAAGAAACAATAAAACATGGGGATCTTATTTACCCTTTGGAGAACTCAGGGCATCAAACATACACAGGCTTGGGAAAGAGGCCCTGGCCAGAAGCTAGGATACCAGGAAGCAGTCTTTGGATACTAAAATGTTGGTTCCTGCACAGATGCTGGTCTTCTTGGGAAGGCTCTCTGATCCAATGGGGGAAACCGCTAAGACTAAAAGGGTACTTAGCATTGGACTAGATCTGCTTGCCCCACCTAAGCTGGGATGATCAAGTACTTGAAGGTCTATTGTTCAGTTTGAAATGGGTGAGGCTGGGACTTCCCTCAGGGTGAGTTCTTGGGGGACAGGGGCAGAATTGGGGTCTTCAGATTTCAAGTTGACACCCCTATGGTCATCACTTTGCCTGATTTTTCCAATACACTTTACTGAATGAAGATTCCCCTCAATGATATTGGGTTTCAATCAGTCACCAAGCACTTTACTAAGTGTGACAGGCATGATGCTGTAGAGACAAAGACAAAATAGCCCCTGACTCAGGGAGCTTCTATTCTATTGGGGGAGATGAGATGAATAAGTAAAGCATTTATATGATCTTATTATGTGCAAATATAAACAGAAAAGCCGGACAGTCCCAGTTTATGGGGAGTTCATTCTAATGGGAGAGAGGGCACATGGAATATTTTAGCTTCGAGTCAGAAAGGCACTGAGTGCATAGACAGTTGGGTAAGTAAGCCCTGAGTTCAGATTCAGCCTCCAGAGTATTCATAGCTGAATGACCCTGATTAAGTCATTTAACCTTTCTGAGTCTCCGTCTCCTTCTCTGTAAAATGGAGCTTAAAAAAGCAACTCTCACTGTTGTTGTGAGGATCAAATGAGATAATATTTGTAAAGCACTTAGCCACTGGGGTGTCTGGTACATAGTAGGTGCCATACATTATCCTAGCTATTATTATTAATTATTTAAAAGACCCATGATCTTAGGGTTAGGCACCAAAGCAGATGGCAATGCGTCTTTTGGGTCACTTGTACTGAAAGAACAGCAGCTTCTGATTTTGAACTCTGACAATATCAATGATTTTCATATCAAAGACTTTCTTTTCTGTGCCTTCAGCAGTTGTGGCTTTAGCCCTTGCAGGAGGAATGGCCAGGCTGTATCTCCCCTGGGATTATTTCCCAAGATGATGGTTGGGCTGGAAGCATTTCAATTCCCAAGGCTCTTGGGTTCAAGGTCCTGGGATATCTCCCATCAGGAGCTGAGGGGACTTCGTGTTCAAGGTAGTGGTGGTGGTTTGACTTGCTGGGCACACACTGCCTTCCAACCCTTCTTTAGCATGCCTTGGTGCTTCTGCTAGGCTGGCTCGCCTGTCCTGTTTGTGACAGTGGATTAGCAGTTGATGGGATGGCTGCCTCCTTCCATAGCTATCTGCTGGGGATGATGGTCAGCAGTTGCTGGTGATGATGAGGAAAGAGGAGCCCTTCCCAATAATCTCTCCCCTAAATGATGACTTTGGGGTTAGGCTGGAAGAGGTTCTGATGGGTTTGGGGTAGGGGAGAGGGATGGAGATAGTAGTATTGCCAAGGCATTTATGTTCAGGGTCTGTGACCACCCGTGTGACCAGGCCCACACAAGGTTCTTTGACTGGGAGACACAACTGGCATGAAGCAGGAAAGAATTACAGCAAGAGGGAGAAAGAGAAACACAGAGGAAAGATTCAAGGAGGCCAGAATATCATTTGGAAAAGTGCTCTCTCTGTGCCTGGCTTGAGAGCTTTTTATTAAGCAAAAGCCATCACACATTGACACACCTGGCAGATGTCAGTGGCAGACAGTGGCAGCAGGTCATGTCACAGTTATCAGTCCTGTTACAACTTGGTTAATTCAACAAATTGGTTATTACATCAAAAGATCCTATGTTTTATGTCTGAAATATTTGCTAAGGAAGAAAAGAGAAGAAAAAGAAGATTCTTGACTGAGAAGTTATTGGGAAGACAGGAGGACCGGCAGCTCTTGGTAAAGGGTGCTGTCAAGTTGGAAGGGAGCTTCTGATATGTAACTTCTAAAGTTGTTCCTAAAGATAATTAGAAGGGGCAGAATGGCCATTTTTGAAGCATCCAAAGTCTCCTTAATAGGCAGTCTGTTAAGCAATACCAGATTAACCTAGTCAATTGAGCAAAGACCCACTGATTAATTCTTCTGTTGAAGGTTTCAGCACTTATCAACCCTGTGACTTTCTGATATGGCAACCACAAAAAAATTGCCTTTGCAACTGTGTGGAGAGAAAAGAATCCATTTGTTTTTCTCAGAGTAGGATTCCATTAGAGAAGGAAAACCTGCTCAGGCTTTAAAAAAACAACTTCTCAAGGGCATTCTGTTATTGTCATTGGCCCAGTGAGCTGAGAGATCTCTTATCTCAAAGAGAGCAAACCATCAGGCTATCCTACATCCTTCTCTCCTCTGACTTTTAGAAGTCAGAAGAGCCACTCCTAAGGGCACAGCTACCTCTTCATACCATCCCCCTCCAGCCTGTGGAAACTCGTGATGAAGCCCACACTGTGATGGGGCTCCTCCTGGGTCACCCCTCCTTTTCTAATTGGCTAGACTTTCATGTCTACATTGTAAGTTCAGCCCCAGACCATGGGATATCGAACAGAGAAGGGAGGAGGCTCACATTAGGAATCTAATCACGCCTTGGGCATCTCCCTCTTTCTCATGAGAAAGAGTAAAACTTGGCCATGCCTGGATTCCTCCCCAAGGGACCCAGTTCTGGATTCCTCTCCTGCTTTGATCCCTCCCTTTCTGGGTTCATTCAAGCCTCCACCTTTAAGATCCTCCTTCTTCCTTCCTCTTGGGAGCTCTTTACTGTGATGGAGTCTGTTTCAGGTTCTGGTTTTAGGTCCATTTGCATTGGACAGAATGCTGGTTTTCTTTTTGTTAAAATCTAGGAAAATGTAGGTATTTTGGTCAAGAGCTCCCTCATTTTGAGGAAGAATACTTGGACAAATAAGATTTCCCTCCATAACAGAGGATGGTTTTCCCTCAAGGAAGGCAATTCTCAACTCTAAGAGAGCAACCCAAACCCAGGATCTTTGTTGTTATTGTTTTTTATGTTTTCAGTGGAAGACTCAGAGTACATTTACTCTAACAGGGACTTGCTTATTCAAGCTGAGAGGAATCCATTCCCTCCCGGGTGGTTGTTTCATGTTTGTTCTCTTTCTTTTTGAGTTCTGAACTGGTATGAATGATGTTACTTTAAGAGAAGCCTTTAAAATGAACAACTCCTGTGATTGCTAAGAGCATTCTACATCAGCTATTTACCCTCATCCCGGCTCATTTGGATTCTTGTGGGTCACATCCAAACTCACAGACACCTGTATCTGCAGATCCTAAACTTGCTATCTCCCCATTTTGTTTATATGCTAGAGAAATTCTTAGGTTAGTTACAGAAGCTGTCAATTTGCCAGAAATAGCTGCTGAGGTTGTTTCCTCTTCTCCAATATTTAAAAGAAAAGGGGAAGTGAGCTGAGCTTCATTCCATGAGCCAGCCCATTTGGGAAACCCCTGCAAGATTGGGGCCAGGCTAGACTTCCTGCTCAGCCTGGTCCGACAAAAGTTGGAGAAGCCAAGCCTCCAAAAATTTGGTCTCAATTGGCCCATGATTCTTCAGATGGCTTTTTTCTGGCCAGAATTTGGAAGTCTAATGATAAGAATCTTTAAAGAACTAAGATTAGTTCTGCAAGACAGGCGTCCAAAGCAAATGGGGAATTGGTAGTGTTGGGGTGAACTAGCTAAACACTGTGCCCAGGAAATACCCAGAGACAAGAAGCAGTCAGAATGAGGAAAGCAAAGAAAGTCTTCTGCCCGCTATGGCCTGCCATCTCCTCTGTAATATGACCCCAGAACAGACAGCAGGAGTCTTCCCACTAAGAGGACAGACTGTACCTACAGACACAGGACTAGCCATTGCCCTTGTCCATCGCCTCTTTAGACCCTCTGATGTGTCAGCCTCATGAGTCTCGATCCCTAGCCTTGAAGAAGATCCAACTTCAGTTATCCATTTTATGGCTCTTTTCAGGGGCTACAATCCAACATTGGTGGGGGTGAGGGGTGGGGGTGGGGGAGATGTTACAGCTCTTTTAGACACGTTACTTTTCCCTGGAGAAAAGACTGCAGTTACAAAAGCTCCAAATAGGTCAGCTACTCCAGAAATACAGGCCCACACCAGCCACCTCCAAGTTCCTTCTGGGACCTTCACTCACCTGCAGACAGAGCTAGACTTGTCCTATCAAGAGAAGCTCTGATAGGAGGTATGGAGGCATTCATGGGGAACCCAGAAAAGGTCCTCTGCAAAGGAGATGAAAGATAGGCAGGGCTTGACCCAACTGACCGTAGGGATGCCAGAATTCTAGACAGAGCTTTTGTCAACCAAGCATCATCAGAATTAGGGACGACTTCTTGGAACCATTGCCCTGGGAGGCATGAAAAGAATATTGGTGACCTGAAGCCATGGCTTTGAATGTCTTTGAGAGAAGGAAGGGAAAAGAGAATAATCAGGGCTTAAAGGGCACTTGTACAGCCATTTGGATCTTAAGGTGGACAGAGGGAAGCCCCTAGACTGTGACTACTGTGGAGAAAGGTAGATGTTAGTTTGACAGTGTCCTGAGAAACAGAAAGAGAATGAAAAAGGGAATCCTACCAAGTCAGGACAGGATAGACCCTCCTTCCCTGGTCCAGTGCCAGCAAGGAGGGACTTCAGCTACCCTCAGAGTGCATGCAGGAATGGGTGGGATGATGACCCACAGCCAGAAACAGAATTTGTCTTCTCCTGACCCCTTTTGGGACCTGCAGCTCAGAGGCTTCTCTGCATTACAACAGATGACACGGTCTATGATTGCCTGCTAGACACAGGGGCATCCATCTGGTGTCATTGGCTCCCCGTCTATTATTGGTATAACTGGCCACCCACTCCTATTCCAGGTGCTTCCTGGGTGCTCGATGGCTTATTGTTCAGTTGGAGACAGAGGTTTTGTACAGAACACATGAACGTCCGGCACAGACAGCTCAAGCATTAATCGAGTCATTCATTAAAGATGGAGTTTGAGAGAAGAGAACGTGGATTGGACTTGAAATAATGTCGCCTGACATTAGTATCAATCATGTATTTGTGTTCTGCATCTTGGTAAGAGAATGCCTGTCCTGGATGGCGCCTATTTCATAAAGACAGCCCTCGGGGTAAAGAAATGATCATCAACACACCTCTGAATATATGCCGAGTGTGTGGAACAGCGGGAAATGGAAAGGAAAATTGTTTTATTGCCTTTTTATATTATTGATCATGAACCAAGTGATGACAGGAAGTCCTTTGGATAAGTCACTGCAAATAGAATTTTTAGAAAGAGTTAGACCCAGTTATTACACTCACTGTGTCTAAGACAGCAACTCTAATAAGAGAACGTTAAGCACAGGACTAGAAAGGATATCGTTTGGGGCATCAGGACACTATAATGCCTGATGATGAAGACCTTCTGCTGGAGGAATGAAAACGCCAGCTTTGTGGAGTTCTCTGGGGAAGCCGAAGCCATACAGAAGGAGCTGGGCTCACTGTGGGTGGAGAGCGCACTGCCACCCCACAGATCACAGGAGAACAACCTGGGCACGTCCAGGACTAGAAGTCCATCCACAGATTTGTGCCAGTCCAGGCTCCCCAGAACACTGTGGCCAAGATAGTTTACTCTGCCTGGAGCAGTAGGACGGGAATCCTTGGCCTGATCTTGGAGGACTTCCTAGCCAGCGTTCCAAACACCCTTGCATGTTCCTTAGCATCCCAGGTACCTTCCGCCGTGTCGATGGCATCTGCTCATTAGCTGTGAAAAGCCTATAAAACATACTGTTGTACTTCCACGTGGGGTCTTTGCCACAGACCCGGGTGTGGAGGATCTTCAGCTCAGGATGATGGTCCAGAGATCTCCTTCGTAACACCCTCCAAAGGCAGCCAATCTCATGGGAGATACAACACGCAATTATGCAAGAGCAAAGTCTCTAGAGATGAATGGGAGGACAACGGAGAGAGGAAAGGCCTGGGATGGAGCAGTGGAGCTGGGGAAGGCTTCCTGCAAAAAGTGGGGTTTGACCCTGAA
>NW_025345688.1:0-3562 GCF_016433145.1 Gracilinanus agilis | reverse complement strand
ATGAATAGGCAATTTTCAGATAAAGAAATCAGAACTATCAATAAGCAAATGAAAAAATGTTCCTTTCTGAGAATTATACATTCCCCTGAAATTACTCTAAAGAGTTAAAATTTTGCATTATAGATTATAATACAGACATTATGATTATAAAACTTACACCACCCTGAGGAAAATTCTAAATAACACATTCTCCCCTGAAGAGGGTACCCCAAGTCAGCTAAGGATACATGGCTGAGTCATGGGTTTGTATGAAAATAATAGGCAAAAGAAGTGAAAAAGAACAAAATCCAAATAAAAACCAAATAAAAGAGAAAAATTAATTTGTTAATGAAATGTAAAATGTCAAAATCTTATGTGCAAAAATGTAAGGAAAAATAAACTCATAACAGGTCCTTGAATCAAGGCGCAATTAAAGTGATTTAAGCAGTTTGCAATTACCCATTCTGGAGCCAGGACCTCAGAAAGTTGCCATTCTATATATAAGAGAAATAACAGGACCAAATATATATGCAAGGCAAGTCTTTCCCTTGTTTGACTTTTTTCTGCACCTTTTCAGGGAATAAGCCATAAAGATAGCCACTCTTATTCTATAAGTATAATAGCAGGAAGCAAGCAACTCCAGAAGTGGAGGCCAGGGTTTGGGATCAGTGGCAGAAAATAGCAGCAGCAGCAGCAGCCAGGCAGGAAACTGGCATTCAAGCAGAGCATCAGGCATTCAGCTTAGCAGGAGTAGGAATAAGCACTGGGAAGCTGGGGAACCCAGGGAGGGTCCAGCAGGAGAGGCTGAAACTGACTAAAGCAGCTTCCAACGTAATAGGCAGGCAAAAACAAACTGCTGATATCCACAAAACATGGCATTTAAATCCACTTTCCCCTTTCCCTGAAAGGCAACCATGGGGCTGGGGAGAATAGGGAGAAGAGAAAGGGCGAAAACAAAAACTATAAAGAGTTGCATGGCTTGGTAAGATATCTGAAAAATTGCGAATTATGCTTCCAATGTGGTAGGCCAAACTGTTACTAATAAATTTGATATAGATGAATATTAAAAGAAGCATTAATATTTTAATTAAGGCCATGTTGGTAAAATATAAGATGACCACATGCCTCCTAAGATCTAATTCCAAACCCCCACCACACCTTCTGCCCATCTGGCTCCCTCATACCAAAGAGACCACCCCCAATGACATCAGGAGTCATACACTCAGGCCACAGCGGCTTTTGTTGCCAAAACCCTTTGAAAGAGATTATTCCTCGTTTTGGCCTGCCAGCACGTATTGATTCTGATAGAGGAATTCACTTTACTGACTCAGTCTTATCATAAATTTATTCATGTTTGGGGATAACTCCTAAATTTCATACACCATATCATCCCCAGAGCTCCGGCCAAGTTGAAAGGATGTATAAGGAACTTAAAACTATGATTGGCAAATTATGCACGGAGACTCATTTGAAATGGCCTGAAATTCTACCTCTGACCTTATTTTATCTCAGAAGTAGACCCATAGGTGATTTACACATCTCACCATTTGAGATGCTATTTGGACATCCATCTATTCAGGCACAACCATTCAACCCTGCCTATACTTCATTGTTAGGAGGGGATACAACCATTGCCACTTACATCAGGCAATTGGAAACAAAATTGCGAGAACTCCACGACTCTGGAGCTGCTATTCAAGCAGGCCCCTTAGACTTCTCGCTTCATGATTTGAACCCAGGTATTAGTGTGTACATAAAGAATTTCAAACGTACTGGGTGAACTGAAACTGGTTATGATGGACCATTCCAGGTCTTATTAACTACACCAACAACCATTAAAATTGGGGAGATACACCAACAGCCATTAAAATTGGGGAGAGGGACTCATGGATTCATTGCAGTCATGTGAAATGAGTACCCTGTATTGATAATGAATAATTCTCTGTACTAAGTACTATTACCTGCACCTATTATATTTGACTACTGATTATATTTGACTATTGTGATAAGAATGCTCTATTGCTGGATTTTGCACTATTTTGTTACACTTTACTGGATAGATCCTTGTACTTGAACGATACATATACTACCTCACAGCAAAATATCTGTATTAGTGACCTATATTGACCTGATGTGCCTTTCAAAACATTTTCTGCCTTTTGTCATTCCTTTTGTACTTTCTTGAATGAACTATTACTTTATATGCCTCATTTACACCCACATCACTTTGTCTACCTCATTTGCACTGACACTGTGGATCATGGCAAGTTAAGGAGGGAATGAATCTTATTTCTTGAAAATTTACCTCTATTCTTTACCTTTGTGATTGTGTAAAACTACACATTTTTTTTTGCTGGTTTTTCTTCCTACATGTGCAATACAGTATTTGATTTTTTTTCTTTTCTCTCAGTTTTTACATTTGAAGCACGTCATCAGTATTAAATACTCTTGACTGTTTTGATTTTTGCAATAAAAATAATCTAAGATGTCCATTTGCCTAGCACATATATACCCAAAAAGCTTTGGACTATAGAAACCCGCCACTATTTATTTAACTATTATGAGACTTTTGCTCGATGACTATGTCTAATCCAAGGAAAATCGGACCACAAAGGAGCACAGAGTTTTTGACCTGTGAAGTGCAAATAAGCACATGAAGCAAGAGACCAAATTAATCCTACAGGGATTGATGACATTCTATGCAAAGACTTGATTCTGTGTGAGACTCGAGGTTGCAATGCTTAGCAAATGTTAAGATGTAGGACTTCCTTGTACCCCACTTGATATCAAGTACTCAACATTGATTGTTCTGGCTCCATTATCTCTAAAGTGATGAAAAGAATTGCACACAGTATTGACTCCAAGACTAGGGTTTAAAGATAAGGGTTTAAAAAAAAAATGCATGCAGAGACCACAAACTGCACCAAAAGATCCAGAGTGAATTTTGAAACATGGCGAATTTGAACTTTGGGGGGTTGAATGTATTCATTTTGAAAGGACACTTTATGCCAGAAAAGGGGACTGCACCCTACATGGCTTTTGTCAATGCACCAAACATTGGTTTTGTTATTTGTCCCTTTTATTTCCCTTTTATCTCTGAATTATTGTAAACTTTAATTTGATTATGTTTCCATGATCCACTGGGGAGACTTGTCTCCCAAAGGATCAGAGGGGAATGTAAAGTTGAAAAGATGTTGTACCCCTTTAAAACTACATTACCCAGACTCCCTTTCACCATACCCATAATTCCTTAAGCCTTTTCCTATTGGTTGGGAGTTTCGAGGGCTATTTTTGATATGACTGTTGTGGGCATGGTGACAGGGCTTTTTGGAGAGGAGGCGGCGGGTCAGGGTGAGTTGGGACTCTTTCTCTGCACTTTAAATAAAATCCTTATGAATATAATACTTTAGAGGCATTGAATATTAATTTTGAAAACTTACAGGACATATTGAGCTCAAGATATCTGCTGGTCATCTAGTGTGAAATCCCGATAATGAAAGGAGAGATGCAGGACTGGAGGTCAGCACAGACAAGGTAGATCTGAGACTCATCATCAGAGAGATGGTGATGGCATCCCTGGTAG
>NW_025345687.1:0-12349 GCF_016433145.1 Gracilinanus agilis | reverse complement strand
GGGCTGAGGAGAGGGTGTGTCAGGAGCACTTTCATAGGAGGAATCCTCGAAAGCAGAACTATGGAGGAATAATTCTCTCTTTTGTTGGAACTTCTTTTTAAACTGTTTCCTCCTTCTTAAATGCTTAGCATGGTTTTTTATATAAGCCAGCAGTTGCTCTTGGCCCTCCTCCATATTCTCCATTCTCTTCTCCATCTTACTAAATCTCTCTGAGTTAGTGTCATCCAGCTTCTCTGTTAGTTTCTTTTGAGAGAAGTAAAGATAAACTATTCCGCCTACTATCAATATTATCACACTTACTATCACACCTACATACAGTGCATCAAACAGCCCTTGAAAGGTATTGTCTGGTGTTATTCTTCCGAAAAAAACCATCATAACAGTCCATAATATGGACTGGATCCAGCGTCTTAAAGTCTGAAATCTGGTATTTATTTCATCAGTAATGGTTCGAACCCACCACATTCTTACTCTAGTCAGTAGATGTCACCAGTGGGTAAGGTCTTCCTTTTACTAAGGGTTGGGCTAGTTGTATTGTTTGGGTCAAGACTTCCTTTTGTTCCTGCCTGGCTGAGGACAAAGGCTATAGCCTGAGGCTGAGTACTAGAGATAAAGCTCTTTGAGGGTAGGCGGGCTTTTTGCCTGAGGCAGTTGGGAGTGTCTTTCAAAAGCTAATTTTGGTTCTGGGAGGCTCTATTGGATTGTAAAAGTCTGAAGAATTTCTTTTCTTTAAAGTTATGTGCCTTCTACTGTGGGGGGAAAAAAAACGGCGTTTTTTAAATTCTAGCTGGCCCCACCAGGCTTTTGCTATTTTTAAAGAGTTTAAAACTAAAAATACGTTTTGAAATAGAATAGAGTTAAAGCCTATTTATAGCCTAAAAAAAATTACTCTCCCTAATTTTACTAAATAAGTCTAGTGCCTCCTGCTTCTATTTGGCTGCTTTTAAATCTTATTCAGGTGTGCTCCTGGCCTGGCTAGGAGAACTGAGCAGTCCTTCCCAGGTGTGGCCAAGGCCAGCTAATAGGCTTATTTCTTTCCTTAAGACAAAGAGACAACCTAGCTAAATTTTCAGGGTCCCCAGGTTTTTTTTTTATCTCACCAATCTAGCAGCTTTATATCGACCACACGGCGTGCTGTGAGAAGGCTGACTTAAGGATAGGTATAAAGAAGAATTCAAGAAAATTTAGAAAGATTGAGGAAGTTGATCCCTTCGTGGTCGCCAAATTGTAAGGAATAAAATTTAGGTATTATAGATATATATTAAAAATATGTGGCCGCCAGGAATCAACAATTTAGGTTGATTCCGTAATTAAATCAGACCCAAGTCAGGATCGGGTTGAAGAGTTTATTTACAATTGGTAGGTAAAAGTAGGAATAAAGAGAAAAGTAGAGGCTAGTCCAGCCTGGACTGAGAGAGAAGAAGGTTATAAAGCTTAATAATGAAGCTGTAAGCCACAGGGCCCAACAGCCAGATAGGCAGAGTTTAGAATTGGCCCAGCTAGGCAAAGGAAGTCAGCCTAACTTACCCACGTGACAATATTGAGTGTAATCTGTCTGTGGTCTCAGGAGATGCTTCTTCTTCCAGTTCGAGACAGCAACTGCCCCCACAGGAAGTTCACTAACTTACTTAAAGAGATAGTGTCTTTCATCACTTCCTGTGGTCCACCTCTAATTCGAATGGACAAATGGCAGTTTCTACATTGATTTGGACTGCCCAAAGGGCAGTCCCTTATTCTTGATTTGTTACTTATTGTCACGTGTGGGTAACTCGTCTCCCCTCCCCACTAAGGGAGCTGAGAGTGACATCATTAGCACGCCTGGGTTGAGTAGATTTTTGACTATTAATGGGATTGAGCTAATTCTATTTACACAATCCCTAGACTTTTATAAAGCAAACTGTATCACTTTGACTATTCACTCAAAACTAATGACCATGTTATTAAAATAATCATAAAGGCTAATACTATCATCATCATAAAAGGTGAGGCTTCACACTCACATTATGCAGTATGTGTCTTCTTTACAACATGAGGAACATGGAAATATGGAAACACATGTACAACCTGTATCACTATTAGCTGCTGTCTTGGGGAGAAAGGAAAAGAACACAGATTACAAAATGTCAGAAAACAGTGATTAAAAATTAGGTCAAGATGTAATCTGCAAAACAACTAAAAATGTGACAATTATTAAAAATTATACTCATATATATTCCAGCAATGCAATGACCCAGGACAATTCTGAGGGATTTATGGAAAAGATGCTACCCACATTCAGAGGAAGAACTGCAGGAGAGGAAACACAGAAGAAAAACAACTGCTTGAACACGAGTTGATGCTGACAATATTAGGGTGTAGACGACACCAATACAACTATCAATAATATGTAAGTAAGTCTTGATTGATCACACATGTTAAAACCAGTGGAAATGCGCACTGGATATGGGGGTGGGTAAAGGGGGATGAAGGGGAAAGTAAAATAAGAATCATGTAACCATAGAAAATCTTTCTAAAAAAATAAAATATTAAAAAAAAAAAGAAAAGCCATCAAGTACCCACTATGTGGCATTAAGCACCAAATCTACAAAAGGAGGCAAAAGACATTCTCTGCCCCAAGAAGCTTACGGCCTAACGGGAGAGACAAGGGAACAAATATATACAAGACAAGCTATGTACAGGATAAGCGGGAAAAAATTACAGCGTAAGAAAATAGAAGGAATTGAAGCAATGAGGAAAGCAAGTGGTCAGTTGTGGAAATTGAGGGAACCACACGGACCACCTTGTGACTCACTTCCAGAGCCAGTGCAGCCCCTCTCTATTCCATTAAGGCCTTCATCCAAATTCTGTCTCAGGAGAAACGTTTATTCATTGTGGGAAATGGAAGAAAACCTTATTGCATTGTTTGAACTTAACCTTGCATGGCTGGGAAAGGGGACCCCCTGTACCTGCCATGGAGAGACCCTTAACCAAGCACTGGGTTATACTGACCAAAAAGGCAGCAGATCCACAGATCCATGGAAGTTTTCTCCTCATTGTACAGCTCTTCACTGAAGACTGGCCCCATTATGATCAGTTATTGTTTCCATGTTCATTTGATTATTTACAGTCACTTGGGGAGAACACTTTTTCCTCTAATTCAGGAAACTGCATCTGTTCACTCTCCCCCTCCCAGCTTGGAAAGTCTCTAATCTTTCCTCCAATTAGAAATCACATCACCTACTGCTGTACTGTTGCCTTTTAATTACTCTGCCTTGTTTGATTGTATAAAAGTCTGCCCCTCCCTATTCAGGATCCATCCCTAAGCAGAGGGAGAAGCCTGTTCCCAATTGGTTGGGCAACTGACATGCATTACTTAGTACACGGATCTGCTCAGAAGAATAAACCCGTTTCCCTGCTTAGTCATTCCACCCTTCACTGGTTACACCACGTGCCAGGCTTTAGGTTATAGGTCCTGGGACCCAAAGGCAAGAACAGAGAAAGTCAATGCCATCAAGGGGTTCAGCAAGGCTTTCACAATGGCAATTAGCATAGGACTGTCCGAAGCATCCTCTTTGTAAAGCCTTTAGTACATGTCCTAGGTTCCAGCTAGTCTTTCTTCTTGGGATGCACACTCAACTCCCCAACCCTCCAAGAAATCCCCAACTTTCCTCAAAGGGGCTAAGGGGGAAAGGACAAAACAAAGCAACCTTTTCCTGGTGCATCAATCAATTGGATAAGCAGACCATCTATGCCTTTAAATAATAAGAGATTGCATGTAGATGGTACTTTAACCTTACAGAGTATTACCCATATTATCTCAAGTCAGTGATAAAAATGTTAGATGGAACAGGATTCAGCACAAATCCCCAAAAGACTATTCTCTGACCACTCTCCAAGCTGCTTTTAAACGCTTCATAACAATTCAAGCAGTCACTAAACTGTTCTCATCGCATCTACCTAACTAAACTTTCTCTCCTCTATCCATCATGTTGGAAGCATATTTAGGAACTTCTGTGCTCCACATGAAGGACTAGTTTTTGTTTTATTGATGGTCCCTAAACTATTAGGACACACCATTGTCACCAATGACTCTTCTCTCCCCAATAAAAAACCCCCTCTTAACAATTATATTTGGTCATGGAAACTCAGTCAATATACTGGTTACTGATTAAAGTATACGCCTCCTTTGCATCTCTAGCCAACCACCCCTCTAATGAGGAGAAATGGATCACTATCACTAAGAGAAAACCTATTTCTCTGGTTTCTTTCCAATATCAATGAGTCCCTCTAGAGAAAAGCATTGCTTCAATGATTATATGAATGAGGTTCTCTCCAGTAGAAATTCTTTCATCTTGAGTAAGTAGCTGAGATGCAGAAAAATGCCTTCCCACATTTATTACATTCATAAGATTTCTTTCTGATATGTATTTTTTAAACCCTTACCTTTCATCTTAGACTCAATACCATGTATCAGTTCCAAGACAGAAGAGTGGTGAGAGCTAGGCAATGAGGGTTAAATGACTTGCCCAGGGTCACATAGCTAGGAAGTATCTGAGGTCAGATTTGAACCCAGGACCTTCCATCTCTAGGCTTGGCTTTCAATTCACCGAGTATGTATTTTCTTATGCAATAAAAGACTTTTATTTTGGATGTAGGCCATTCCACAATAATTACACTCATAATGTTTCTCTTTAGTATGTGTTTTCTGATGTCCAGAGTCAACACTGTGTTCTGGGGGAAGGCTTTCCCAAAACGTTAGCATTCAAAAGGTATTTTTCAACATGTAAGATGACTTCTGGAAGAAGATCTTTCCTCTTTCATTGCACTCATAGGTTCTCTTTCCAGTATGAGTTCTTTGATGTGCAGCCAGTGTTTTTCTCCCAGGAAAACCTTTCCCACAAACACTGCATAAAAAAGGTTGCTCTTCAGTATGGATTTTCTGATGATGGGTCAGGCTAGATCTACAAGAAAGCCCTTTTCCACAAATATCATATTTAAAAGGTTTCTCTCCAGTATGAATTCTCTGATGTTGGGTCAGTGCATTATTTCTGCAAAAAGCCTTTCCACATTCACTGCATTTGAAAGGATTTTCTCCAGTATGAATTCTATAGTGAAATTTAAGATTTGACTTCACATGGAAGGTCTTTCCACATACACTGCATTCATGTGGTTTCTCTCCAGTATGAATACTACTGTGCATAGTAAGATCATACTTCCCAGAGAATGCTTGCCCACATATCCTGCATTCATGAAGTTTAATTTCTGCATGAGTTCTCCTCTGATGCCTTAAAAGGTGAGAATTTCTTCCGAATGTCTTCCTACATCCACTGCATTCATAGGGTTTCTCTCTAGTATGAATACTCTGATGTCATTTTAGCGTTATTCTCCTGGAAAAAGCTTTCCCACATTCACTGCATTCATAAGGTTTCTCTCCAGTATGAATTCTGAAATGTGTTTTAAGAGCCCCCTTGGAGTGGAAAACCTTTCCACATTCACTGCATTTAGATGGTTTCTTTGTATTCTGAAGAGGAGACTGCTGAGCCTGATCAGTCTTCCCACATACAGTTAATTCATTACACTTTTTTCCTGTATCAGTTCTCTGGTGCAGATTAAGTTCATTATTTGGGGGGAAAGAAATCTCTTTCTCATGAACTTTCTCTTCAGAATGAATTCCATGTTTTTTTTATGCAGCCCAAATCATGACCCAACATTTTCTGACATTGGTTAACCTTAGAGCATTTCTTCCTGGAATAGATCTGATTACATTTTCCATGATTAGAATTCATGGTGGAACTCTCTCTCTGGTTATCATCTTTATGGCACTTCATAACTACAGATGCTCTCTGTTCTGGAAAAAGGCCTGGCTCTGGGCTAGAGGTCAGACTGTATTTACTGAATTCAGAGACTCCGACCTCATTAGGAAGTTCTGCTTGGATTATTTTTACTTGTCTAGAAGGTTGCTCCTCTATGCTCTGCATTTTCTTCAACCTGTCACCACATTCCCAGGCTTTCCTCATCCTGGAGATACTTGGATCATCCCCCAAGAACTTTTGCTGGGATAAAGCTTCCACAGAAATGTACATCTTAGGAGTTGATTCCTTAGTCTGAGACCTA
This sequence comes from Gracilinanus agilis, assembly GCF_016433145.1. NCBI lineage: Eukaryota > Metazoa > Chordata > Mammalia > Didelphimorphia > Didelphidae > Gracilinanus > Gracilinanus agilis. The sequence goes on along the minus strand of NW_025345687.1, from coordinate 6,256 downwards.
GTCTCCCAATCTGAAAGAAAGAAAAAGTATAAACACACCTTTTCCTTGGATGAATAAACTTTTATCACTTTCACCAATAATCTGGCCATTTTAAACACTGTACATATTGTTTTCGTGTTAATGGAAATCAGTTTACATGTCTTCTGAAATTTCTTCGCATTCACTGAGCACATCCCTTAATATGGACCAATATATTAAATTAGCTGAATATGGGTAAACTGACTTGGGAGACTGAGAATCTTTCACATGGTGATAAATACTGGCTCCTCTACACCAATATGAAACAATGTAACCTAGGATATATATATATACATATATATATATATATATATATATATGCTATTTGTATCTTATTACACACACACACATAGATACACACATTCCCTGGAAAAATCTTCATCTGAATTAACCCACTGGAAGGAGTCATGGGAAGGTGACCATGGGGTCTAAGAAAAAGAAATTACATGTAGCTCCTACACTCAAGAATTCCATTTTGCTTTCCAAAAAAGACTGAAACAACACAAAGCACCACCCACAGTGGACTAGCATTCCTGTACTGTTAAAGCACCAACAGAACTTGAACATTTCTATCCATATCTCTTAAAGCAACATCACCCAAACAAAGTGGAGGAGGAGGCAAGAAGGAATTCTCTGAGGGATCTATTGTGAAAGAGAATTCTTTACTCTATTGTCTATGTTAACAATTACTTAGTACCCCTACTTAGTACCTTACCAGACTGTGCAGACAGGATTAACTCTCCTTTATCTACCTTTTGATTGAATCAACACAAGCTTGAACTAAGTGGAGGAGCTCTGCAAACCACTTAGTGAATTCACAACCTCATAAACTCAATCAGCCAGGAAACTGAATCCTTTTAATGAGAACTTAACCTTCAGAAGGTGAGAAGTGGATCCTACAGACACCGCCCCCTGGGTAATGCTAGACAATTTGGAAGCTGTGATTGGCCCTTGTGAAAAGAGGAAGAGATAAGAAGCCACTAGAAAAGACCCTGAATTTCTGGAGCTAGGGAAATCAACTCCAAGAAGGAAGTCAGCTTCAAGAAGGAGTTGAACTTCAAGAAGAAAGTCAGCTTAAAGAAGAAGGTCAGCTCAAAGAAAGTCAGCCTCAGGAATCACCTTCAGCTCAAGTCATCCTCTTGACCTGCCTCTTGGAGGGAACTTGGGTGAGTGAATAGCTGGCTTTCCTTTACTGACCTCTGGAAAGAGTTTAATTCCAGTTGAAGGTCAACAACTCCTGGCTGAGTTGAGTACTGGAGCAATATTTAGTTAGGTAGCCTAAAGTCTTTTCTACCCTTTTGTATTTCTCTGCTTTCAATCGTTCCACCTCTTTTGTAAATAAAAGCTATTAAAGTCATTTCAACTTTGAGCAAAATACTTCAAATCAGCAACCACTATTATTTATAATCTTCATATATTTTAGTTGAACCCTTAATTTTAATTCCTACACTATGGCTGGGAGAAGAGTCCCTGACCAAAATGGTCACTGAGGGGATCACCCAGGGGCCCATTTTCTGTGGGCTGAGAGACAAATGACCAGCACAGCTATGTATGGGATGTTGTGACCTCACCAGTGTAGTGCAAAAGGGTGCATATCAACCCTGCAAAGCCTTACTGCAGAGTTTCTGACAGTTGAAAAGGGTTTAGAATCCTGAGGTTAGACAGTTGACCCTGGGGACTTGATGAGAGTAGAAGGATTAACTGAGCTCTATTCTTTGGACTGAAAACATGGCCTATATTCTGCAGCTTTTCTCTTAAAATTTGTTAGCTTAACTATTTCCTTTGGATCTCCCTAACCTCCCTTATTCCCCATCATCATTTTCCCTTCCTGAATTTCTGTGAGTTTTGAAAGGAGGATGGATCTGAGTGTTAGCTTTCAAACTTGGTAGATTTAGTTTCCCCTTAGTCAAATAGGGATTACCCTTGTTACAAATTATCTCTTGAATCATTGTATCCAACTTTCCTAACCCTTTAGACTACAAAACCTTTCGGGCTGAGTTAGGCAGGTCCTTTCTCAGTCTTATATTCCTGTCTCCCTCCCCTCCTGAAGCTTTCTCTAGGCGGCTGTTAGAGTTACTTTGTATCCTCCATCCCTTCCAATCAACCCTAAACTCAATAAACCCTGTTTGTCACTTAATCAAACCTTTGGCTAATTCATTAGTTGATTGATAAGAGAGGGAGAAGGGGAGAAAGGAATAACATTCTCTCTGGGTCCTGAGGGAATTGGAGGTGTCCATTTTGGAGGAAGTGAGATCTCAATACTTCCTCTGAGCTATTCCTTTGTGAACCTGAGAAACTGACTAGAAAGCCCTCTAGTCAGTTTCAAGCCATTTCTGGCTGGCCCCAACCTTGGTCTGTAGAAGTGACCTTCCTACCTGGAGGGCTCAGTCTGTTTCCCTTTAGTGTCTCTGTCTCAAATCTGTGTCCCAGTTTGTGTCTCCCAGGCTGTAGCTGCTTACCCAAAATATCTCATCCTCTCCCTTGCAACGCTTTATACCTCCGTATTTATATTCCCTAAACTCAGTCATTTTCTTACTTCTCCTACCACCTCAATTTATCACCTTTACCATTGTACCTTCCTTATCTACTTTACTGCCTTAGAGATCCATAAACCCCTATCCACAGTGCCTTATCCCTATTCACACTACCTTTAGTCCCTTACCTGCCTTATCTCCTATTACAACCTTACCTCTGCCTTAATTTCCCTATTACCTCTAGCCTATATCCCTTATTACAACCACTTTATTACCCCACTAGCTTAATCCCCTTATAACATCTGGCGAGCATAGTTAACAAAAAAACCCCTGCAATCTTCTGAAACAACAAAAATGAATCTGGCAAGAATTACATTTATTTTAGGCAGTGTCTCCATAATGGCTTGGTCGCTCATGCAAGGTCTGTGCAACTTTTGGCTAGTAAAAGTCCCAAATCTAGTGCAACAAATGCTAGAAATATATGATTATTATAAATGGTTTGCCTTTACCCTAGCCGAATGCATGTTTCATCCCCACGGCTATTGCAATTATCCTATCTCTTTGGCAATTCCTTTTAATCTCTAAGGCAGTTCTGGCTCACCTGTGTAATTACTTTAAGACATCTCCTGCAAAAACTGATGCTGACTCTGGGGAACTAGTAGAGAATATCAAGCTACTGTTCAAAGTGTTAAAACAAATTAGAGAGGGAAAAGAATTAGATACGCACACAATCCTCCAACTGGAACAGTCCAGTGGGAGGTGACCAGGGCCTGCTGCAGAGGGAGGGGGAGGAGGGAGATCCCTGGAGAGGAGACAGATGCAGGGACAAGATGATAAAAAAAAAAAGGAATGCCTCAAGTTGGTGATGGATCAGCGATGTGGGCTGGGAGGTGTTGTAGGGAAAATGTAGGATGTAACTTCATTAGTACAGAGCAGACTTTGCCAGGCAAAGCTGGTAGGAGCTGAGGATTCCAAACTTGGACTGCTGGCAGAGGGGATTTTTTTCAAAGAGACTCGGAGCTGGGAGTTTGGCTTTTGAGGAATTGGTTTTGAGCAACTGTCAGGAGAGCCCATGGGGTTGTGTTATCTCTGAATTTTTGGGAGCTGTGCCTTGGACATTAACAATAAGCTCATCTAACAAGACCAAGAAGTTTCAGGTTGAGATAGAAGTTTTATCTGTATGGTGGGAATACAGATATATCCATCTCCTTGGCTTCTTTATTGGATTTATCTTGCTGGTTTTACCCATGTTCCTGGGACAATCAGATGCATCTGGACAACAGCTAAAAGATGGCTTAGTGTATACCTGTAGAAGCCAATAAGAAAATAGATAAAAATCTGAGACTCCTCATTTGACCCCTTTTGTGATCCTTGTGATTTCTTGTTGAAAAGTATTGTGGCCTAATTGAAAAGCTTTAAGTTCCTATCAAACCTGAATTTAAAGGGTTAACACTGTTCCCCTTTGACCAGAAATGCTGCTGCCTGGTATAGCCAAGGCCAAAATCTTAGTGGAGGCAATTTGACCCCGAGACGGATACTCCCCAACTTGGCTTCCTGATAAGAAACCAGTCAAAATTCAGCCTTGGCCTTGGTCTATTCTGAAGCCAATGTTTTGTGTTTTGATGTGACATAATTTGTAACTTCTGCGCATCTGCAAAGTTTCGGGGGGGAGGGGGTTCCTTTGTGTGAAATGAGTCTTGAAACATATATAACAAACTCCATGCTCCTGGAGACAGAGCTAAAAGCATGAGGTAAAAGACAACTCCCTGCTTCTGTCTTTATTTCCCTATCAACTAAACTGTCCTTATCAGATTATCAGAGATGATAAAGAGATCTCCACAGATACCCTCTACCTCTGACCAGCCAGTCATTTTCCCCAGGCTGTCTGCTGTAGTGTTAGGGATAGGTCAGCCATCTCCATCCCCCTAGACCCTGAGTTACTAATAGATTTTAGAGACAGTTATTCCTTCTTACCTCCACTCCCTATTTCTGTTCAGTTATTAAACCCTTTTTACAAAAGCTTCCTTGGTCTTTCTCCTTTCCCAGATACCCTAGTGATGTTGTGAACCCACTGTTAGTTATGAGTTGTATACCCTGGCTTTATCTGATTATTCCCCAGCTTGTGTGTGTTTCCTGATTATTTTCTTTAATCTGTTACCTCTCCACTGTTCTTCAAACTAGCTGAGGGACTAATTTAACCCCCAGCTGTACCTTTGTCCCCTAACTACCCGCTGTGTTATCCTGAGATTTGGTGTGTTGGGGATGCCCAGGGGACATCCAGTTTACCATGTCTAATTTCAGGAGCTGCAGAGTCAGAAGCTCGCAACATCCCATGAGACCCCAAGTGAGAGTTCAGAGACCCAAAAGAAGGGCCAGGCCTGAGGCTGGGAAAGGGCCCTCAGACACAGGACAGGGCTTGAGTGGCGAGCCAGCAAAGGGGACAGGAAGGAGAAGGGATCAGTTAGGGAGGAGGAAAGAACCGAGAGGGAAGGGGGCCCTGCCACTGTAGGGCAGAGGAGCAGCCTGAGGACAGGCCACTGGAGCTGGCTCTTTGGGGAGGTAGGGAGCAGTCATGGCTGGGAGGTCCAAGAAAGTCTCCCAGAGATGCCCCTGGCAGGGCTCCCTCCAGCTGCCAAGTCAATTTGGGTCAACAAGCCTGGCACTGTGCCAAGGGCTGAGGAGCCAAAGGAAAGGAAACACCCCTCCTGGCCTCCACAAGCTCAGGGTGTCCCCAGGGGATGTGAGCTGCACAAAGCAATGATGAAGGGCCCCTCTGGGGGTTGTGCTGGGAAGGCTGGGTAGGGGGAGGCCGTGCCATCGTGAGGGGCCCCGAAAAACTGCTCACTGCAGGTGGGATTTGTGAGAGAAAAGTCCCCTCCCCCTTCTAGGAGGGTTTGAGTTTCCATTAGCAGCTGTCAGGAGAGAAGCCTCATTGTCATCTGACAGTGAGCAGAAGCCCTGATTTTGGCAGCTTTTGTAAATATTCTAGTATAAATAAGGTTCTGAAGGAAGTAAAGAACTGCTTTAGGAAGGCCTCAGTGCCAGCCCCCCCCCTTTGGTACTGGGGGGCTCCAGGCCTGGATCTGGCTCAGAAGCAGCCCCCCCCCTCACCGCTGGCTCCCAACCCCACCCCTTCCTCCCTTTCCAACAAGTGATTCTCAGCTCACACAGGGCCAAAAGATTTCCTTCACCAAATAAGGACAGCTTCCAGCTGACCTAACCAATGACTAGGGCTTCTGGGTGTCTGTTCTGGGAGGGGGTGACTATTTGGTACTATTTGGGCAAATTCTTTGGGGCACCAAGAAGGTCTCTCAAGGTGATCTTTGCCGGTGCTCTGGCTTTATTGGGAGACTTGGCCCTCCTTCAATAAGCCTAGATCCTAATCAGGATTAGAGATTTTGACTCAGTTTCTCTAAATTGCATATCGCGGCATAAATAAAATTACCCAACAACACTCCAGGCCTGGGGCTCCATTTCTGAAGCTGCTTACCTGGCGGGGCCTGCAGGGCTGGAGCCCAGCACCCTCTCCACACTCCTCCATACTCCCCACTCCCAGGCCTAGGGGGTCCCAGAAGGCGGTGCAGGGAAAGAAAAGGGACCCGTGGGGGGGGGGGGGCGGGGCTCGGCCCCTCCCAGAACTACCCCCCTAGGAAATGCCCCGAGGCCTCCCGACTCCCAGGGCCCCCAGGGGAGAGCTTGGGTGTGCCCGGGACCCAGGTCAGCCCCAGCAGCACTGAGGAAACGACCAGTGGGTGCCCTGCTGG
>NW_025345686.1:0-2017 GCF_016433145.1 Gracilinanus agilis | reverse complement strand
CTTTCTTTCTTTCTTTCTTTCTTTCTTTCTTTCTTTCTTTCTTTCCCTCTCCATCCCTCTCTCTCTCTCTTTCTCTCTCTCCCCTCTCCTCTCAGACAATGCCTAATTAAAGCATCCAGCTCCCCTCTAGAGAGGAGAGGGTGAGCTATTTAAAGGCAGGAAACATCACACTGAAGAATTAAGGCCTTGGCTCTCTGTAAGCTGAGCCAAATGCAGGTCTGTCCATTGTTGGTTTAATTTCACCATTGTCATGGGGTAATTTCAGCTAAAAATAAACCCACTTTGGGACTGGGCTTCTCTGGGCTAGTTGTGTACACAGACCAGATGAATGGGACCCATCCTTATTCTCTCAGTCCCTTGAAGGTGACTGTTATCTCTACTTATTCCCAGTACCCCTAGGACATCTTGTCCCCAGTTAATAAACACAATGGAAGTCAAGATGGTCAGAATTCTCAAGTTTTTGGAGTGCTCCAAAAACAGAGCTTTGCCTCAGACTCCTATCACCTTCTCCCGTCCAAGCCAGCCACAAACCTTCCAGAAGCATCCCTTCCTTTAATATGAGAAATCAAGAGGCAGAAGGCAGCAGAGTTGGGGTCCTGGATACCATCCACTAACTGGGTGACCTGGTTTGATTTCTGGGGTCCCTTCCAGATACAACATCCTCTGCTTTTTTTGACTCTGCTTCTTTCATTCTACTTTGTCACTTCCCCTTCCTGGACTCGGTTTACCTATCTGTAACATGGAGAGGTTAGATCAGATAATCTCACAATCCTATGACTTTCTGATTCCAGACTTGTTTGTCCCATCCCCTCCCTCCCACATGACCCTCCCACTTAGTAATGCCCATTCCTGGCTGTGACACTCATGTCTAGAGCCCGAGGAGGGGACCTCAGGGACAAAGGCCACCACCAACCTCCCTATGTGGAAATGTACGTTTCAGTTTGACCCAAGGGCCCTGACTCATCTCTGCAGCCATGATGATTCATTTTAATAGAGCGGTGAGAGTCAGAAGGGGGAAAGGGGAACAAGTTGTGGAGAGATAAACTGATGGGCGACTTCCTCCTGCCTCAGTTGAGCCTGAACCAACACCTCTAGCGTGGCTTTCTATTCGCCACTCAAAGTATTATTTCTAGCTTTTCCTCAGGGCTGACCTGTATTCAGAGGATTGTGGATGAAGAGCCGGAGAGGGATATAAGAATTAAAAAATGGAGCAATAGAGGATCTGCCTTCCCTCCCTCCCAAGCCTCCTCTTCTCTTCCACACCTTCCTGTTTCCTTTTCCATCATCCTTTCAGTCTGATTGCTTTATAACCTCGGTATTATCCTTAATGCTTCTCTCTCCTTCACCCCACACATCCAATTAGCTGCCAAATCTTGCTGTTGCCATCTCTACGCCGCTTCTTGCCTCCAACCCCCTTCCTTCTACTCACAGAGACACCACTTTAGTTCAGGCTCTCATCCTCTCTCCCTTAAGTTATTGCCACAGCCTATAATTGGTCTCTCAGCCTCAAGTCTCCCCACTCCAGTCCTGCCCATACATAGCTGTTAAGAGTAATTTTCCTTAAGCGAGATCTGACCATGTGATTCCCCAACGCAGTCGATCCTGGTGGCTTCCTCTTGTCTCTAGAATCCAAATTAAATCCCTCTGTTCAGCTTTGCAAATCCTCGTACGATCCAGCCCCAACCTTTCTGGTCTTGTTGGACGGAATGCTCCCCCCACCTCCAGCCCCCCACTCTGCCACCCAGCCACACTAGCCTGCTTCCTCCATCTTTGCACCTCTCCTTTGCCATGCCTGGAAGGAATGCCCTCCTTCTTACTTCTGCTCCAGAGAATCCCACGCTCCCTGTAAGATGAAGCCCAGGGACCATCTTCCACAAGGAAGGTCTCAATCTCCCCAGGGGGTAGCACCTTCCCTCCCAAACTACCTGTATTTAGCTAGTTTGTGAGTATTTTTATTTATTCACTCTATACTCTATTTGTTGATATTATATGTGTTTATATATATATAATTATATAT
>NW_025345685.1:0-7448 GCF_016433145.1 Gracilinanus agilis | reverse complement strand
GGGAGGATCAGTGGAATAGACTTGGGGTTAGTGATGTCAGCAAGACAATGTATGATAAACCTAAAGAGCCCAACTTTTGGGACAAAAATCCACTATTTGACAAAAACTGCTGGGAAATTTGGAAAGCAATATGGGAGAGATTAGGTCTAGATCAACATCTCACACCCTGCACTAAGATAAATTCAGAATGGGTGAATGACTTGAATATAAAGAGGGAAACTATAAATAAGTTAAGTGAACACAGAATAGTATACTTGTCAGATCTCTGGGAAATGGAAGATTTTAAAACCAAGCAAGAGTTAGAGAAAATTACAAATTGTAAAATACATGATTTTGATTATATAAAACTAAAAAGCTTTAGCACAAACAAAAACAATGTAGCCAAAATCAGAAGGGAAACAATAAATTGGGAAAAATCTTTATAACAAAAACTCTGACAGGTGACTAATTACTCAAATATACAAGGAGTTAAATCAATTGTATAAAAAAACAAGCCATTCCCCAATTGATAAATGGGCAAGAGACATGAATAGGCAATTTTCAGGTAAAGAAATCAAAAGTATCAATAAGCACATGAGAAAGTGTTCTAAATCTCTAATAAGTAGAGAAATGCAAATCAAAACAACTTTGAGATATCACCTCACACCTAGCAGATTGGCTAAAATGAAAGAAGGGGAGAGTAATGAATGCTGGAGGGGATATGGCCAAATTGGGACATTAATGCATTGCTGGTGGAGTTGTGAACTGATCCATCCATTCTGGATGGCAATTTGGAACTATGCTCAAAGGGCTATAAAAGAATGCCTGCCCTTTGATCCAACCATACCATTGTTGGGTTTGTACCCCAAAGAGATCATAGATAAACAGCCTTATACAAAAATATAGCAGTGCTTTTTGTGGTGGCAATACTGGAAAAGGAGGGTATGTCCTTCAATTGGGAAATTGCTGAACAAATTGTGGTATATGCTGGTGATGGATTACTATTGTGCTCAAAGGAATAATAAACTGGAGAAATTCCATGTGAACTGGAAAGACCTCCAGGAATTGATGCAGAGCAAAAGGAGCAGAGCCAGAAGAACATTGTACACAGAGACCAATACACTGTGGTAAAATAGAATGTAATGGACTTCTGTACTAGCAGCAATGCAATGATCTGAGGGATTTATGGAAAAGAACGCTACCCACATTCAGAGGAAGTGGAAACACAGAAGGAAAGCAGCTGCTTGAACACATGGGTTGAGGCAGACATGATTGGGGATTTTAACTTGAAACTACCACACCAATGCAATGATCAACAATTTGGAAATAGGTCTTGATCAATGACACATGTTAAAACCAGTGTAAATGCGCATCGTCCAGAGTTGGGGGGGGGAGGGCGAGGGGTGAAGGGGAAAGTAGGAGCATGAATCATGTAACCATGTTAACTTTTCTAAAAAATGAATATTAATAAATGTTAAAAAAATTCTCTGACCAAGGTTTAATTTCCCATCTATATAAGGAACTAAGTCAAATTTACAAAAAAATCAAGCCATTCCCAAATCAATAAATTGTCAAGAGACATGAATAGGCAGTTTTCATATGATGAAATCAAAAGTATTAATAAGCACATGAAAAAATGTTCTAAATCCCTCCTGATTATAGAATTGAAAGTTAAAACAACACTGAGGCACCACTTCACACCTTGGAGACTGGCAATATGGCAGCAAAGGAAAGTCATGAATGTTGGAGGGTATGTGGAAAATTTGTGCCAATAATACAATGCTGGTGGAGTTCTGAATTGGTCCAACCATTCTAGACACAATTTTGAATGATGTGCAAATGGCTTTAAAAGAATACCTCCTGCCTTTGACAAAATACAGCATCCATTCCTATTGAAAGCACTGAAAAGTACAGGAATAGAAGGACCTTTCCTAAAAATAATAAACAATATATACCTAAAACCATCAACAAGCATTATATGCAATGGGGATATATTAGAAGCCTTCCCAATAAGATCAGGAGTGAAACAAGGATGCCCATTATCACCTCTATTATTCAACATAGTACTAGAAACACTAGCAATAGCAATTAGAGAAGAAAAAGAAATTGAAGGTATCAAAATAGGCAATGAGGAGACTAAGCTATCACTCTTTGCAGATGATATGATGGTATACTTAAAAAATCCTAGAGAATCAACTAAGAGGCTGGTAGAAATAATCAACAACTTTAGCAAAGTGGTAGGATACAAAATAAATGCACATAAATCATCAGCATTTCTATACATTTCCAACACATTAGAACAGCAAGAGGTAGAAAGAGAAACACCATTTAAAATCACCCTAGACAATATAAAATACTTGGGAATCAATCTAACAAAACAAACACAGCAATTATACGAAAACAACTACAAAACACTTTCCAAACAAATAAAACTGGACCTCAACAATTGGAAAGCCATTAACTGTTCCTGGGTAGGACGAGCTAACATAATAAAAATGAACATCCTACCCAAATTAATTTACCTATTTAGTGCCATACCTATCAAATTACCAAAAAACTTCTTTACTGAATTAGGAAAAACTACAACAAATTTCATTTGGAATAACAAAAGATCAAGAATATCAAAGGAAATAATGAAAAAAAATGTGAAGGAAGGGGGCCTAGCAGCACCAGATATATTAAACTAAAAAGCTTTTGTACAAACAAAAACGATGTAGTCAAAATCAGAAGGGAAACAACAAATTGGGAAAAAATCTTTATAACGAAAAACTCTGACAGGGGTCACTGTACAGTCCGAGGGGCCAAAGCCAAAGAGATTCTGGAGAAGGGCCTGAAGGTGCGAGAATATGAGTTAAGGAAAAATAATTTCTCAGATACTGGCAACTTTGGCTTTGGGATCCAAGAGCATATCGATCTGGGCATTAAATATGACCCGAGCATTGGCATCTATGGCTTGGACTTCTATGCGGTGCTGGGCAGACCTGGCTTCAGCATTGCAGACAAGAAGCGTAGGACAGGCTGCATCGGGGCCAAACACAGAATTGGCAAAGAGGAAGCCATGCACTGGTTCCAGCAGAAGTATGATGGCATCATCCTTCCTGGCAAATAAAGTCCTGTTTTCTATTAAAAGATCAATAAAATGATCACCGAAGTATATTCTGTGTTGTATTCTGTGGAAGGAGCCCATGTTCAAGTACCTGACTGGACCTACCTTTCTGGATGGCAGTACCCACTCAGAATTCTCACTGGTATAGTGGGCAAAGCACTGCATTTGGAAATGAGCATCTGGGGTGAATCCACCTCTGCTGCTGACCATATTTGTGACCTTGGACATGTCCTCTGGGTATCAGTCTCCTCCTATAAAATGAGAGGATTGTATTAGATAGTGTTCAACTTTTTCTTACTCTGAGTCAACCATCTCCCAGAGATCCCCTGGCCATCTTCTGCCTGTGAGTGCTCCACACTGCTAGCCCACTGAAATTTCAAAATTTTTTAACTGAAAATGGATATATTTGGTCTGACCTCATTTTAAGATAGTAGTGGTAAAATGCAAATGTATTTGCAATACTTTGAAATTTTGCAGAGCATTTGACTCATAACAAAAATAAAAGAAACTGAGTCTCAAAAGAGGTGATTTGCCTTGGCTATACAGCTAGTTATGTTAGAACTTTGATTTGATCCAGATCTCCTTACTCCAATCCAATATTCTTAGCATGCCATGGTTCCTTTTTAATGAAAGGGGAACAGGCCCCAAGAAGGGAAGCATTTGGGTCTAATACCTTATACAGTGAGATAGTGGCAGAACACCAGGCCTCTATTTCTAATGTAATGATTGCTGTCCCCATAAAGTTTTATATGTTAAACAACCTCCTTAAAAAAAGAATATATAGGAAGATTTTAGATGAAATGGTGCTTGGAAGAATTTAAGCATAAAATATCAAATCTTGCAAAAGAGACTTTTAGAGAGTCTATTCAGAACAGTATATCTTGCTTTCGGGGAAATGACTAATGAGGCTTTGCCATTGTACAAAATCCAAGCATCAGTTTCTTGTGAGTGAGTATTGGTAAGAAGGATAAGGGTATAGCATCTACTTCCCCACAATTATATAGTAGCTGGCACCAAACTACAATCTTTCAGCTGTTGTGGGTAATCAATTTGTGAACTCATTCACTCATTCCAAGGTCTGGTTAACCTGAGGCGTTACGATTATGCGTGTTCTGCACTGGATGACATTGAGTACTGGATAAAGGAAGATATTGATTCAAGAGGACGTTTTAACAACTATTTTTAGTAGTTAACACAAATATACGTATGACCCAAAGGATTGGAAACTCTTAGAGTCACATTTTAGTGTCTATTAAAGGGAACAAACATCTGCCTTCCAAATAGAAGCCAATATCCTTTGGTAGCACCATGGAAAAGATACATTTCTGGATTCTATCAAAAAGACTAGGGGTTTGGAATATTAGGAATGGACTCATTCTCAGGTGTCAGAAGGGTTCTGTGCCCACTGGTAGGTACTAAGAACATTATTTCTTTCTTTCTTCTGTCTTGGATGATGCCAACAATAAAAGAGTATGTGCAAGATAGCCTGCCTGGTTGGGTCCCACAAATGCATTCAACTCAGTGCCATGCAGGGCCATCTAGTTGGCACTGAAAAGGGCTAGCTTTTATTTTGAGCTCATTAGTAGAATAGAGGTAGTGTGACAGGTCACCTGGTCTACTATCTGGGAGAATGATAGCTTTTCTCTAATCATTGCCATTGATGCACGGATTAGGAAAGTTGTCTCCATGGCTTGGCCCAATATTTTTAGCATAAGTCTGGAACTGACAATCTATGCCTTGAAGAAGATCTGATTAAGCTATGAATTGTTTGATAGGAGAAATAATATCCTGTTGTATGCAGACTGTTTTTAATATTCACCTTCTACCCATAGCTGTGAAAGCCAAATATTTTAAATATTTTTTTTCATTTGGTTAATGGTATAATTCCTAATATTAACGTCCTATACACATTTAGAATTTATTTTGAATTAGACCATAAACTACTGATCTAAGCCTAATTTTCAACTGTTTTCTGTTTAACATATTTTTTAATAAAAACATTTCATTCTTAAGTAATATTTATCAAACATAGGATATGAAGTCTCATTAACTCTGGTTCTCCTTTGTCTACTCTTTTCCACTGATTTTTTTCTCTATTTTTAAACCAGTCTTTTCATTTTGATGACTGCTTCTTAATAGTATTGTTTGAATTCTGAACACATAACTTACGTCCTGTACTCATTTTTTCATCGTTTCCCTTGATATTTTAGGCTTTTTTTCCCATGTGAGTTTTGTTGTTATTTTAATGAGTTCTGTAATGTATCCTTTTGATTGTATCATTGCTATAGGATCCCATTTGTAAGTTAACTCTGGAAATATTTTCATTTTTATGATATTGGCTTGACCCAGCCATAAGCACCAAATAACTTTCCAGTTATTAAAATTTATTTTCACTTTTAAGGGAAACTTTAAAAATGAATGCATATAGATATCTTCTGACCTCTGGCATAGTGATGTCCAAATATTTATGCATCTTTTCATGATTCTGAATTTTATGGTGGCTACCAGCTCTAAATTATACCCTACTCTATCCCTTACAACTTTCATTCATGTGACCTCTTTCCCCAAAGAATGTAAGCTCAGTGATGTCAGAAAATTCATTTTTTGATTCCTTATATTTTAAAACTCAGTCATTAGTCCCTTACTTGGCACTTAGATAGAATTTAGTAAATGCTCACTCTCTGTCTCTCGATATTCTCTGATCATGTCTTTCTTCCTCCCTCCATATCTGTGTGTCTATCTGCCCGTCTGTTAACTAATGATACCTATGGTTTTTATGTCTCATTGCTATTCTCTGCCCCACTAATTGGAAGGTAGAGCCATGTATTACAAAATCTCCATTTCAGCTGGGGACTCATTTCTCAACTGGAGGCATTGCTTTGTGACTTCTCTGACTTCTCCAGCAGAGGACTGAATCATATGCCTCCTACTCATCAGCTTCCATTTTTTTCTGTCTTCCTTCATGACATTGTGAGATCCTTGGGGCAGGGAATGTTTTTCTATTCTTTTCATGCTTTTTTATATTATTATCCCAAACACAAAGCACAGAATCTGGCAGATAGTAGGCACTTAATAAATGTTTGTTGACGTGACTTACCTTAATGATTTCTACTGTGTCTTAGGCCTCATACATAGTTTCCAAATCTGGTTATTGCTGCCACTAAAATATATGTCATTCACCTCATTTTCTTAGCTTCTCTTCATTCTGGTCTTTCTCTACCATGTCTCAGCTCTTCAGCCTGAAGCTGCACTATGGCTCTTCAATTCACACCTTGAATGTACCTTCACATCTGGGGCCTCTTCCTCTGATTAGATGACTCTTTCCTGGCCCAGTTCAGCCATTTATTATTCCTCTTCAGGCTGTACTCCAGACTTTTTCTACGAGTGTCCCCCACCCACCACCACTCCAAAATGCTTTTCAGATTTTTTATGCTGGTTTTGCCCAAAATAATGTAAGTACCTAGAGGGCAGGGACTATCTTTCTTTATTCTTGTATTCATAGTCCTAGTGCTACACAACCTATAACACATTAAATAGCTAATCAATGCTTATTGACACTGTGAGCCATCTGATCTCATCTTCTCTCAACTAATTTTTGTCCAGTGTCTCTTATCTATGATCCATCTTCCACTCAGTGTTACAGAGTTTCTCATACCTCACAGCTGCTTGTGTCAATCCTCTGTTTGATATGGGCATTGACCAGAGGTGGCATGAATACTGAACCTTTTAACCCAGGCAAACTGTAAACAGGGAAATTCCCTGCTCCTTTCTGTCCTTGTCACTCCTAACCCAAGAACATCTGATAGATCCTGTAGGCCCTGAGATTAGTCTTAGTTTGAAATGGATATGGAGATGCACCTCAGGCTACACCTTGATCTCATCAGGTTGTATGTCAGACATCCATCTATCCTCTGAACCAGGAGGGCCACCCCCTATGTCTTCAGGCATACCAAAACCCCCATCCAATGCCTCAGTGGTTACCACACTAGAGTCACATCCTCACTGTTGTAAAGTGAGAGAAGATGAGATCAGATGGCTCACGGTGTCAATAAATAAAACCCCTGAACTGAAGCATTTGGGAACATTGTTCCATTCACACAGTAACTGAAGGAGACAGCTTTTCCATCCATGCCGACCCCCCCCCCAAGGAACAGCTTCCCATCTAGCTGTTCCACTTTGCTATCCCACCTTGCTATTCTCCTGGCCATTCTCAACATTACCTTCCAAATTAATACATTTCTCTTTTCACTTTTAAGCTAAGTTTGGGGTCTTGCATTCTTGCAAAAGGTATCCTTCCCAAACCCAGGGGTTTATCATTGTACCCCACAACATGAAGTTGTAACCCCATAACAGAAGGACCGAG
>NW_025345684.1:0-14588 GCF_016433145.1 Gracilinanus agilis | reverse complement strand
AGCAGCCAAACTCAGGCTTCTGCAGAGAGCTATAAAGAAAGAGTAGCCAAAAGAGAGAGAAAGGCTGCTAAAACATTGGGAATTGCTATGGCTGTGTTTCTTGTCTCCTGGCTGCCATATTTCATTGATACACTAATTGATGCTTATATGAATTTCATAACTCCAGCTTATGTCTATGAGATCTTAGCATGGTTTGTTTATTATAATTCGGCTATGAATCCTTTGATCTATGCCTTCTTTTACCCTTGGTTTCGGAAAGCAATAAAGCTCATTGTGAGTGGCAGAATCTTGAGGAATGATTCTTCATCAATGAATTTATTTTCTGAAGAAGTGGAAATCCACAACTGAGAAAAATCTTGGCAAAGAATTCCAAAGTAATGAGGATTAAAAATTAAAGGTAAAATTTACTTTCTGGTAAATTCAAGAAATATCAATTTTTTTCAAGTTAATGGAACATTGCAAATAATAATAGTCCTGAGACATTTCTTGCCATTATTATTATCAGAATTATATAGTGTTTAGTGACAATGTCAAATTTCTATACATATTTACCAAAAATTTTCATAGCAGTCTCCCTTGTCAGCGCAAAGACCTGGAAAAAAAAGTTGTTTTCATTACTTATTTAAGGATGAGGATGGGGTAATATTTTGTTTATAAATTAAATGGAAAGTTATTTTTATAAGAAATGATGAATTAGAGGAAGTTGAAAAGCTTTGGAAGATTTTTATTGAAAAAATATTTCTAATACTGTATCATTTTATATCTAATATCTGTAACATTTCATTTCTTATCTAAACCTTATCCTCATTCCTTTGTCCTGATATTCATAGGAAAAGTCTTTGCATTCCCTGCCCCAGTGCATCTATAATTGGGATAATTAAGATTGAGAATGTAAGTTCCATTCTTTCTTTTAAACAGAACTGGTTCCAGCCATATGTGTCCAGGAATGGCATGGACAAGAAATCCTTGATTTCTTCCATTAGTATGAATGACTGAGGTCAAAATTTAACCATATCTAATTCCATTTTCCATCTAGAGAACCAGGAATATTAGAATCTTATAATGAGGAATATGACATTATGTGAGGATCAGAAAAGGGAAAATATTGGCCCACCCTCTCACTGAGTATTGACCAATTAGAGATATATTATCTCTAGGGGAGGACTGAATAATAGCTTGTCAGAAGTATACTTAAATGAAAACTAAAAAAAATTTATAATGTGTCCTCTGGTTACCAAGAGAAATCTTAGACCATTGATTTATTGATAGTCTATCAGCTAATTAATGAATTTATTTTTCAGACCTGGAACTCTTTCTAGGAAATTTTACCCATTACAGTATGACGTAATACACAGTGGAATATCAGAGTCAGAACAATATACACAATTATTCCAATAATGAAAATCAAAAAGTCACAAGAGAGGGGCAGCTGGGTAGCTCAGTGGATTGAGAGCCAGGCCTAGAGATGGGAGGTCCTAGGTTCAAATCCGGCCTCAGACACTTCCCAGCTGTGTGACCCTGGGCAAGTCACTTGACCCCCATTGCCCACCCTTACCGCTCTTCCACCTATAAGTCAATACACAGAAGTTAAGGGTTTAAAAAAAAAAAAAGTCACAAGACAGTACCCAAACTGAATAGCTGAAACATTAATAATAGTCCCAGAGAATAGATAATGGAATATAATTCTCTCTTCTTAGCAATGAAGTAAGAAAGTATGAAGGTAGAATGTTGGGTAAAAGGTCAAGTGCAATGATTTTATTTGTGGGTTTTTTTTGTTGTTTTTTACGTGTGTGTGTTTATTTACTTAACTGTATTTCTTGGTCACCAGGAAGGGTTCCATTTTGGGTTGAGAAGGGAGTTGAGATAAAGAAGATAATGGAATTGTCAGTGATATAAAAACTGAAGGCATCAATAAATCTTTGTGTATTCAATGAAGGGATTAGACTAGCCATTTTCCTCATCTATAAAGCATTTGATAAGAAAATTAATTTAGATTTGGGAAGGACATTTCATTTATACTTTGCTTTTTTCTTCCAAATACTTAAAATTTTGTATTTTTTCTTGTCTTTATACCATTTTTACTGATGTTTGGCACCCAAAATAAAGTAAATAGCAGGAGCTAGCATTTATATATTTGCAGAGAGCTTTAAAGATGTTATCTTTTTTTCCTCAATAGATATCTAGGATATAGGTGCTATTAATATTCCCATTTTTCAACTGAGGAAACTGAGGCAGAAATAGGTTAAGTGATTTGCTTAGTATCCAAGGCTGAGTTTTAATGGAGTTCTCCCTGTCTCCAAAACAAGAACTAGTGCTGTCTCCATTCTGCCTCCTAGTTGTCTCAAAATAATAAGTAACTATTTAAAACTCTGCAAAAAATAAAATGGGTTACAAATAATAAAATAGTAGTACCAACAATGAATTATTCTCTATCTTCTCAGCTTTTTAAAATAAACACACTTTGTGAATTCTATTTTATGCTATAGTGTCTTATATATTGTATTCTTCTCCTAGAATGTAAACCCAATCTGTGGTTGGTTGCCTCAGGGTCTTGAATGAGAGAGAAAATATTAAAAAATAGTTCAGTTCCAGATAAATCTATTTGTATCATCTCTCTAATAGTTATTTTCACATTCACAAATGGAGAATTGTTTCCTCAAAACTGAGACATATAAGTAAATATACAAAAATCCCCAACACAAAACACATACACACACACACACAAGTGCATAAAGAGCAGGCCCTAGAGTTGGGAAGACTCATCTTTCTGAGTTCATATCTGACCTCAGACACTAGTTTTGTGACCCTGGGCAAGTCATCTATTCCAGTTTGTCTTATCTTTCTCATCTATGAAATGAGTAGGAGAAGGAGATGGCAAATCACTTCAGTATCTTTGCCAAGAAAATCAAAATCAGTAACTAGATTGAGACAGACAAAAGCAATACCAAACACTATTTGCATTGTCCCTCCCCAAACCACTACTATTTCTGTGCTGAAGGTTTGGTGTTCTTCAGTCATTTGCAGCCTTTGAAAGAAAGTCTATTTTAAACAATAAACTGGACTAAAATGTAAAATGCTCTTGAAAATCATCTCTATTTTTCACTACCTCAGTTTTTCTCCCTAAAGAAATCATGCAACATTTCCTCATCTCTGACTAGGGCTATACACATTAGAATATGCTATTTTTGAAAATGTGGTCTTTCATAATTTGAAACTGTGATTCACCCAAAGTAAATTGTTCTTTCATCTTTTTAGGACCTGTCCTACTACAAACCAATAAAACTGTCTCACCAAACATCAAGATGTTCCTTAGCAGCCATGTTAAAGAAAGTGGCTTGCTCCATTGTAGGCATTTAAGTATAAAAGTGTTATAATTTTTATGTTTAATTAACTAGAAAGGAAAACTAATCCATGATTCAGTCAATACAAGACAAATATTGTATTTTGCAAGTTTTGTTAATGTACTAGCAAAGACACCACTTTTACTCCAGGTTTTGGAACTCTAAATCCTACCTTTATTCTGCTGCTGTCTGCAGCCCCCAACATGGCATTCTAGATGTGACAAGTATCTTTATCACCACAGTACCACTCCAAGTAGAGACCTTGTCAAGCTTGTGTTATAACATTTAGGAAGCTCTTGATTCATGTCATTGGGCATTGATAACCTCCAGCCTCTGCCCTTGATACCCTTTCCTTTTCCCAGGCAGACTGAGGGGAGGTTTCCCCAAATCTCCTCAATCTCATATTCTGCATTAAAACAAATGATCTCATCATGATACAGACTTCTAGTACCTGGAGCCACTGCCTTGTCTTTCGCATCACCACACTCATGCTAACTTCCATCCCTCCTACTGTGCATCACGTCTACTTCTGGAGGCTTCTAAATTAGATTTTGGACCCTAAAATTGCTACTCTTCAAGTTCTCTCACAGTGCCCTGAACCCGCTGGAAAAGGCAAGAAAAAAAGAAGAATCTTTCCTCAAAGGTGAAATATTGTTTCTATCATGCTTCTCTCACTTCTAAACTCCTGCCATGGGTAGGAAGGTCTAGAGCAGAGATCACAATGGATATAATGGATAGTGGATTTCTATCTTTTTAGGAAGTAGATATGAGAACTAATACAGGTCTTAATAACTGACCTTTCATATAATTGGTTAATGACTTGCTATGAAATAGTCGTTTGGTTTTTGCTTAACAAAAAATCCAGATGTTTCCTTTGAAACATTTGCCCCTCTGAAAACTGACAATATTAAAAAGCATTTCGAAAATAAGTCCTTGATACTAGGATCATTTTCCCTCAATAACCAAAATTGCCATATGATTGCTTGTTCTGTAGAAATAGGAGCTTTAGAAGAGTGTTTCAGTCTTACAAAGAAAATAGGAAGAGAAAACAAAATAGCTTCAGAGGAGAATTTGGTGATAGTGGAATATTCTGAAGGTTTTAACTTTTTAAGGAAAAAAAAAAAGAATTTCAGTATCTGTCACCATATTCACCTTCACAAATTCATCTTCACTAAAACACTGAAAATAAGCTAGGATTTCTGAAATGAGATACCTAACTTCTATCACATTCTTACTACATTCATGGTTTTTTGCTAGTGCTTTTTGGTGTTTCTGAAGTAGATTTCTAATTTCTTAATTAATCTTCTCTTATTTTACATAAGTATTGATTAAACTCAAAAAGGTATATTTCAAGGTGATCTTTAAAATAATATTTCCTAGGGACACTAAAACTGTGTAGATACTTGTAGACACTAAAACTATTTGCAAATTAAATATAATATCTTGGGTTTTTTATATTTCAGAAAAGAAATCACCTAGCTCCCATTTTTCTAAAGATTCTTTGTTCTTCTTCAGTGGATCTTTTCATACTAGTAACAATGTGACATGATACTTTTATAAAGTAAATATTAAAATAAATTAGTTTTTGTAATAATTTATAATTTTATATTTCTAGTTAAATAAATTTACATTTTTCTCACCCTTCATAAGTTACAATAATGATTCTTCTCTTTCTCAATCTCTCTCACCTATACCAAAGTCATGTTGAATATGAAACTGCAAAATATCATTTCCTACATGCCATTTAATGCAGAATGAATTATAGTGGTGTACAAGAAGAAATCTATACATCAGCTTTGAGAATTTTGCTTAAAGGAACCTTGAGGGAAAATTTGTGAGAAGGTTTCCCTCTTCCCACCCCCATCGTCTTACTGGGTTACTGATAAGGAGCAAATTTCAAAGCATTTTGTACTGCCACATGGTGCAAGAGAGATGGAGCATGCTATGAGAACTGCCATCAGAGAAAAGGGTGTGCTAGATGAAGATGATCAATTCTGGCACCTTTTACTTCTCCAAAACAAGTCTCTCATTTGCTTAGTTTCCATATGAATTCCAGTGCAATGATTATCATCAATATTATACATTCTCAACATGAGTGAAACTTCAACTTAAAAATGAAGTCCACCTAATACACTTTGCATTACAAACATTTATTCACATTACATAAATTACAAACTCCTTCAAAAGGAGTCCTCTGTAACAAAGTAAAATAGTTGAGTAAAATTAACTTTATTTAAAGTAACTAAAAATTAATATTGCAATGATTTCATCTAAAAGTGCATGTAACTTTTCAAATAGATTGCACCCTTTCATCTCTGTTTTAAAATGAACAGAAATCTATCTTTTCCTTTTTCTACCTCTACTCTCCAGGAAAAGAGACCAAAAATTTTCCTTTAATAAACAGCCAAACAAAACAAATTCTCTCAATGAATATATACACAGGTATATATGCGTAGTATTATGTACATATATCTGTATATGAGAAAATTAGGTTGTACAGTAGAAAAGGTACTAGGCCTGAAGTCAGGAAGACTCATCTTCCTGAGTTCAAATCTGACCTCAGATGCTTACTAGCTGTGACCCTGACCAAGTCATTTAATCCTGTTTGCCTCAGTTTCTTATCCATATAAAATGAGCTGGAGAAGGAAATTGCAAACTACTCCAGTATCTTTGCCAAGAAAATTTTAGTCACAATCCTATCTAAATCGATTTAGTCAGTGTCATAACTATCATACTATCAAAAAATTTTATTATAGAACTAGAAAAAATAATAACAAAATTCATATGGAAGAAAAAATAAGGTAAAGACTATCAAGGGAACTAATGGAAAAAAAAATGTGAAAGATGGTGACCTAAGTAGTATCAGACCTTAAACTGTACTCTAAAACAGTGATCATCAATACAATCTGGTACTGGCTAAGAAATAGAAGGTTGGATCAGTAGAATAGATTATGAGTAAATAACTTCAGCAATCTAGTGTTTGTTAAATCCAAAGATCCCAACTTTGGGGACAAGAACTCAATATTTAACAAAAAATGCTGGGAAGATTGGAAAAGAATATGGCAAAAGTTAGGTTTAGATCAGTATCTCATATAATAGATCAAGATATGGTCAAAATGGACATACGCTTCTTTTTATTTAGAATATTTTTCCATGATTACATGATTCATGATCCCCACCCTCCTGTTCAATCGTCCTCCTTCCCAAAGCCAACAAGCAGTTTCACTGGTGATACATATATCACTGTTCAAAACCTATTTCTATGTTATTCATATTTGCAATAGTCATCTTTTAACATAAAAGCACTACATGATCGAGCAAATATTTTTCTAATGCATTTCTGCTCCCACAGTTCTTTCTCTGTATGTGGATAATGGTCTTTCTCACAAGTTCCTCTGAATTGTCCTGGATCATTGCATTGCTGCTAGTAGAAAAGTCTATTACATTCGATTGTGCCAGTGTATCAGTCTCTGTATGCAATGTTCTTCTGGTTCTGTTCAAAATGGATACATGATTTAAACATAAAGAAAGACATTATAAGAAAATTTCAGTCACCACTGAAATAACTGAACAACAAGTAGAACAACAAATATCAGTATATAAACATTAACATTTATACCCAAAGCACTGTACCCTAATTTGCAAATTTTGAAAGGCCTGGGTAAGAATTTCCCTGGGAATGTTTGACTTGATTAAAGTCAACACTGAAAGAAAACACTTATACCTAATATCCTAGATATTAAAGAAAGAATTTTTATTGATATTGTGACCTCTGACTTTTTATTGACTTTATAACTACACGTCCCACTTGTGTGTAGATAATAGAGCAGCAGAAGGAACTGATATGGGTAGATGGGCTCTTTTGAGACTGTCAGGAATTATTTTTCTATATGCTTAAGGCAACAAAGGTGACAAAAATCACTATCATTTATACAGGTGACATCATTGAAGATCCATTCAGAGGTAAACTGTCAGGACTCTCTTGCTTTAAATGAGGGACTAAACACTTGTTTTCAAAATAACTATCTAAATAATGATTACTGGAGGAAAAAGAAATCTATTCTCATAGTTCACACCTTATACTACAGGGATTCTAGCTCAGGGCCTTTCAGGGGTGGAGTTCCCCTGGCTGACTTTTAGAACTCAGAGGATTTAGGACAAAACTTCGATCTGACAAGATGGGGAAGGGGGTGTTAATAAAAGATGCCCCTCGAAATGGGCAAGAACAATTTATTGCTGTTTCCCTAAGAAAATTTCTCAGAAATACAGCTTAGAAGATCAAAAGACTATTTTTCTCAAATATTCAGGTCAAAGATAATTGCTTGTTTTTTGATAAATTATCAATGCTGCTCTCTGAGATATTTCCACAACTTCTGGGAATTGATAATTAAATTGGAAATGGTTCATCTTGCTTTGAAAATGTAATTGGTATTTTTTTGTATAGACATTAACTTAAGGTATTATTTTCTAATAAAGCCATTGGATGTTTCAATGGTGAGCTCTGTGTGAGCACAAAAAAACTCCAGAAATACTGCAAGTTTGCAAGAGAAGAATCATGAGTGAGAGCAATGGGATTCAGCCAGCAGCTGTGCAGCTCTGCTATGAAAATGTCAATGGCTCCTGCATTCAGACTCCCTACTCCCCAGTACTCCGAGTCATCCTCTACCTGACCTATGGCACAGGGGTTGTGCTGGCTGTCTTGGGAAACCTTCTGGTCATGATTTCAATCCTTCACTTCAGGCAGCTGCATTCTCCAGCCAACTTCCTCATTGCCTCCTTGGCTTGTGCTGACTTTCTGGTGGGAGCCACTGTGATGCCCTTCAGCATGGTGAGGTCTGTGGAGAGTTGTTGGTACTTTGGCAACAGTTACTGTAAACTTCATACTACTTTTGATGTGGCATTTTGTTATACTTCCCTCTTTCACTTGTGCTTCATCTCTATTGATAGATATATTGCTGTCACTGACCCTCTAACTTATCCAACCAAGTTCACATTCTCTGTCTCTGGGCTATGTATAACCCTCTCCTGGACCTTTACGATGTCTTACAGTGGTTCTGTTTTTTACACAGGTGTCAATGATGATGGACTGGAGGAGTTAGTAAGTGCCCTCACTTGTGTGGGAGGCTGTCAGATTGCTGTGAACCAGAAATGGACCTTAATACATTTTCTGTTGTTTTTCACGCCCAGCCTCATTATGATCATTCTTTACTCTAAGATTTTTCTAGTAGCTAAAATGCAGGCTAGAAAGATTGAAAGCACAGGTAGCACAGGGGAATCTTCATCTGCAGACAGTTACAAAGCCAGAGTGTCCAAGAGGGAGAGAAAAGCAGCCAAAACACTGGGCATAGCTGTGATTGCATTCATGATTTCATGGTTACCCTACTCGCTTGACTCAGTAATTGATCCTTTTCTTGGTTTCATCACCCCTGCCTATGTTTATGAGATTTGCTGTTGGTTTGCTTATTATAACTCAGCAGTGAATCCCCTGATTTATGGTTTCTTTTACCCTTGGTTTCGAAAAGCTGTAAAACTCATTGTCACTGGCAAAGTCTTAGAAAATGGCTCTTCAAGCATGAATTTGTTTTCTGAACAAGAATGAAGGTTAAAATGAAGAAACTGGCTGTGAATGTCTCCTGGTATTTATACTTTTCTGAATTGTTATTTTTATTCGTTCAGAATTCTTAAATGACAGATATTAAATATAATACATTAGCAACACTTCCTAGCAATGCCAGAAACGTAAACCATTCTTTCCACTAGTCCAGTTCATAATGCTTTTCAGAGTTTTGGCAGTTGCATTTCTCTGTAACCTTAGTATTAAAAAATTGATGATAGATATTACAAGGGATTAATAGTTACTTTGGGCCTCAGCTCTAAAGAATTCCTTGGTTTGTTGGATCTTTCTCTCACTTACCTCTTTCATTCCACTAACTTCTCTTTACTTTTCTGATATGTATTCCCAAATCATTCTTCTTTTTTATTCCACTTTCTCTTTCCAAAATTTCCTAGTATTCTGTTAATCATCCTAGCTCTGACCACCTAATTCTTCCTATTTATCCAATTATCATTCATGTCTATTGGTTCTGATGTGTACCTCACTGCCCACATAGCAGGAAAGAGTATAATTCTCTTCCTCTCATTACACAATGAGAGAGAGAGAGAGAGACAGACAGACAGACAGAAAGAGAGAGAGACAGAGAGAGAGAGACAGAGAGCACTGTTTAGTATTTCCTTGTGATACTAATTGAATAACACGAGGGTGGCTGCAGAGTTGGACCAAATTCCAGTGTGCAATGTATGGGAGATTATTTCTAATACTGATTATTTTACTGATATTATTTCTGCTCTCTACCTGGAATGGCAGTGCCCCTCACCCCCATCCCCTACTACTTTGGCTCATCACCTTATTTACAAAAAAAAAAAATGGCTGGTTTTATATCTCTAGAGACTTTGCTTTTCATACAATAAAACTAAACAGAAACTGATTATTGATCCATTCATTTCTCACTTCTTTTATACTTGGTTTTGGGAAGCAATAAAACTCATTGTGAGTGGCAGAATCTTCAGGAATGATTCTTCATCAATCCATTTGTTTTCTGAAGAAACAGAAATACAGAACTGAGAAAGATTTGGGCATAGAATTCCAAAGTAATGTGCATCAAAAATTAAAGGTAAAATAGAATCTCTGATGGGCAACTGAAGAAATGTAATCAATTTCTTTTTCAAATTCATAAAAATTGCTTTTGAATGGTGTAAGTCATGAGACATTTCTTGTCATCATGCATTCACGTTATTTTCAAATTCATATCAGAAGTAGATAGTGTTCACTGACAATGTTAAATTTTAATACAAGTTATGAGATGAGTGATATTCAGCCAACGAGGCCACAGATAGAAGCCAAGATTCAGTGTGAACCCAAATATTCATAGCAGCCTTTCTTGTCATGGCAAAGAACTGGAGACAATGTTAGTTCTCATTATTAAGAGAATGAAGTGGTGGGGGAATCATTATATGTAAACTAAATTAAATTTTATTTGCCAAGAAAGGATGGATAGGCAGAATTAGGAAACATAAAATGATTTATGGGAACTGAAGCACAATGAAATAGCAGAGGCAGAACAACATAAAGATGCA
The DNA here is from genome assembly GCF_016433145.1 of Gracilinanus agilis. NCBI lineage: Eukaryota > Metazoa > Chordata > Mammalia > Didelphimorphia > Didelphidae > Gracilinanus > Gracilinanus agilis. The sequence goes on along the minus strand of NW_025345684.1, from coordinate 4,113 downwards.
GATAAATGGCAGAGGAGAAAGAGAACCAGGCCAGGAGATGGGAGGTCCTGGTTTCTAATCTGTCCTCAGGTGCTTCCTAGTTGTGTGACCTTCCACAAATTACTCATCACCTATTGTCTAGTTCTTACCACTCTTTTACCTTCAAAAAATATGTAATACTATATAATCAGAATTTGCTCCCTGGGACTCTAAATCCCAGCTTCCCAAGTTTCTTCTCATGTTACATACTAACAGAGGGAAGATATAAGTTTGGTGTAGCTCCACACTCTTTTTTTTCACTCTGATCACAGCTGGTGGAGGTGGGGTGAGTGCCAGGTAGGAGAATTTTTCACACGTGGTCATACTTAAGTTTTGTACTTTGTTCTTTTATTTCTTCTACTTCAAGTGATTTATATATATATGTATATATAAGATTAATAAATCTTATAAAATATAATATTTGTAGTTATTGGATATTAATTTTAATCTTGCAATACTGATTCCAAAATGGAAGGTAATGGTTAAAAAAATAAAAGATTAATATATACAGTGATTCCAACAATATAAATCAAAAGGTCACTAGATGCAAACCAAACTCTGAATAACTGAAAAATCAAAACTACTCCCAGAGAACAAATAATGAAAACATAATTTTCTCTTCTTAGCAAAGAGGTGAGAAGGGTAGAATGTTTTGGATACAAAGTCAGATGTATTTATTCTATTAGTGATTTTTTTTGTATATTTGCTTAACTTTTTCTTTCTTAGGAGGCATGGTCCAGTTCTGTGTGAAGAGGTGAGGTGAGGTAAAAGGGATTTTACAGAATTGCTAGAGATATAAAAACAGAAAGCATCAATAAACCTTTGTATGTTCAGTGAAGGGATTAAACTAGTTATTATCCTCATCTATACTCATTTCATAAGAAAATAGATCAGGATTGGGAAAGATTGAACTTTGTACTTCTCCTTTGGTTCTTCCTTCAAATAACTTAAATTTTTTATTTTTTCTTTAAACCATTTCTCTCAATGTTTGGGATCCAATATAAAGGAAATAGCAGCATCTAGTAATTACATAAGCACTTTAAGATTTGCAGGGTGACTTATAGATATCTTTTCAAAATCATAGTAGGGATTTGGGAGATGGGAATTATTATTTCCAGTTTTCAGTTGAGGAAACTGAGACAGCAAGCCAATTGACTTGTCCAGGATCACAGTCAATGAATAACCGAGGCTGAGTTTGAATATAGTTTGGTTTTTTTTTTTTTACTGCAAAATGAATGCTCTCTATTTTGTATCAAGTTGCCTCAAAATAGTAAATCATTACTGAAAACTTCTAAAAGTGAAATAGGTTGTAATTAATAAAATAGTAGGACTAATGATATAATATTCTTTATTTTCTTTGATTTTTAAATAAAATCACTTTAAAAATTCTCTTTGATGTTATAATGATTTATGAGTTTTTTATTTCTTTTCCTCATTTGGAAGTTGGGGCTATGCTTACCTTCCCAAGGGTTTTGAATGGGAGAGAAAATGTGAAAAAAAAAAATAGTCTGATTTCAGGTAAATCTATTTGTATTGTCTGCCTAAGTAGTTATTTCTACTTCTACAAAATAAAGAATTTTTTTCCACAAAATTGTAGTACATACAATCAGGTAGAGCAGTGGAGAGTGCCAGGTCTGGATTAGGTAGTCTCCTCTTCCTGAATTGAAATCTGGCCCCAGACATTTACTAGCAATGTGACCCTGGGCAAGTCATTTAACTCTGTTTGCCTTAGAATCCTCATATGTAAAATGAGCTCGGGAGGGAAATGGCAAACCATTCAGTATCTTTGCAAAGAAAACCTTTAATGAGATCACGTTGGCTCAGAAAAAAACTAAACAACTCAACAAAAACAACAAAACATAAATACCAACATATTTATGGTAGGTTTTAAAGATCTTCCAAATTCTTCTTTCCTTGTCCATGCCAGTGCCCATGTCTTTCATTTCTATGCTGAAAGTGCATTGTTGTTCATCCATTTCAAGTTGCTAGAAATATATTTAAAACAATAAACTGGATTTAAATGTAAAATGTTTTTGGAAATTGTGTGTATTTTTCTTCCTCAATTGAGATATGACATTACCTTACTTATGAGCTGGGCTCTTCACATTAGAATATGTTGATTTTGAAAATGTGACCTTTCTTTTACACATAGAGAATGACCCAAACAAAGCAAAATGGTTCTTTCATCATTTTAGAATCTATTCTGTTATGCACCAATAAAACTCCTTCCCCAAATATCAAGATGTTCTTCAACCATTATGTGGAGAGATTTAAAAATAGAAGAACCATGAATCCATATTCTGAATTAGCGTGAAAAGAAAGCTAATAAAGGATTAAGCCAATATAATGCAAACATTGCCCTTTGCAAATTTTGTTAGTGTGCCAACATGGACACATATTTTACAAGTAGAGCTCATCATATGCTTGTATCTTTTGACATATAGGGAGCTCTTGGTCATTTGTGGGGGAATGAGGGCTTCTAGCCTCTGGCCTTGATGTCTTTTCCTTTCTCCAGGCAGGCTGCTAACAGGCTTTCCACAAATCTCCTCTGCCTCCTATGCAATTACCTGTAACCACTGTTAAGCCTTACCACCACCCTCAGGCTAACTTCTGTGCCACCTGCTGCATGTCATATCTACTTCCTAAGACTCCTAAATTGAATTTCATACTCTAAAATTGCTCCTCTTCTGGTCCCCTCAAATGCTCTGCCTCTCTCACAAAGGCAAGAAATAGGGAGCAATGTAAAATGTGGAGGTAAGGATATAGCATTTCTGGAATTGGAGACAACATGTGCAGAAGCATAAAGGCAGGAAATGGAAGGATGTCTGTGAAAAACAGCAGAGCCAGTTCAGAGGGACCATGGAGGACAGAAAGGTGAATAATTTATAATGAGTTTGGAAAGGCTGCTTGGATCCAGGCTGTGAGGGGCTTTAAATCACAAGTAAGAAAAAGAGTCAGCACATGCACACAGGAACTCATACCTGGCTCAGGAGTTTGGAAGGTCAAAGAATATGACACAGAGATTGAGGAGGGAAAAGACCATTGAAACTTTACCCATTTGAGGCTCTTTAGAGTAGAGTTGGGATATATTAAAAAGGAACTTTCTACATTCCACATGATGTTATTGAATGCCCCCAGATTTCACTAGCAAAGGAGAGATCGTCCTTCCCAGGTAGAGAAATTAGGCTATACTTTGTGACTGAGAATAATGGGTCTGCAGAAATAGTGTTTTGGGGTGGCACCTGGGTGGTTCAGTGGTTTGAGAGCCAGATCTAGAGACAGGAGGTCCTAGGTTCAAATCTGGCCTCAGAAACTTCCTAGATGTGATACCCTGGGTAAGTCTAACCCCAATTGTCAGGCTTACCAGCCTTCTGCCTTGGAACCAACATACACAGTATTGAATCTAAGATGAAAGGTAAGGGTTTAAAAATGAGAAATAGTGTTGTGAGATACAAGACAAGAATACACAAGTAGTACGCTATCTTCCCAGGGTGGATATCTAGTATAAGAGTGCCAAAACTTTCCCAGACTTCATGGCCCTTAGATAGACTACACTCAGCATATAAATCTAAAAACTAAAACAAAATAGTTTTAAAATTAATTTTCATAAACTACAGAACCTATTTTATTTTCCTTAACACAAATGATTTTTGAATAATTCAGTAGAACAACATGATCATTTAACAACATTCTTTGGACATTTTTGAGAAACTTCTCATATCCCCAATAGTATATGTACTTCAGGTTGGGAACCTCTACTTTACCATATGATAATTAACCTCCAAAGATTTGCTAAACCTCAAAACTACTGAATTGAATTGCATTGAATCAGCCAATCATCTTCAAATGTGCCATTAATGTAAATGTTTCTATTTTATATGGGTAGACAATCTTGCCCAAGATGTCCATCTGTTCCATTCCTTTTCTCTCCTATTTTTTTTAGGTGGATAAAAGACTTAATTCTTAATTCCAATTAATCTGGAGATTTATAATAGAAAGGAATACTAGAACTGAAACAGAAATCAGAGGAAATTTAACAGAAACAATCCTTTAATAAAATTGTCTTTTTATAATATTAATATTATTATATTATTG
>NW_025345683.1:0-8372 GCF_016433145.1 Gracilinanus agilis | reverse complement strand
CCTATTATGTGCCAGGCACTACTGGGATAAGTACTTCACAATTATGTTTCTCCTTCAATTCTCAGCACAGGTACTCTATCCCCATTTTACAGATGAAGAAACTGAAGGAGACCTAGGTGAAGTGACTTGCTCAGGGTCACACTGCTAACAAGTATCTTAGGTTGGTTTTGTATTCAGATCTTCCTGCTTCCAAACTCAGTGCTCTTTCCACTGTACTAGTGAGCCCACTTTTCTTTTCTTAAACTCTTTCTCTTCATCTGTGAGTTGGTAGTATCCAGCTCCTAGATTGTACTTCCTCCCTGGGTTGCAGAGGGGGTGGGAGGCAGCCCATTTCCAACCTATAAAAACAGGGCCTTCTGTTATTTAGAACTCAGTTGCCTTGGGACCTTTGCATTATAATCTCTTAAATAATCTGCCTAAGATTTGTGGAACTTTGCTATATTATGATAGTGACATCAAGAAACCATAGAAGCTCAAAGGCCCTTGAAACTGTTTTGACAGAGAAGAAAACTGATGCCCAAGTTGGGGAAGTGACTGGCCCAGGGCCAGCCAGCTAGGATGTGTCTGAGGTCAAATCGGAACTCAGGACCTCCTATCTCTGGCCTAGCTCCAAGTGAAAAGAAAATCCTTTGTTCTCTTTGCCTAGTTGGAGTTAACATTTTGATTGGCAATAACTTTGAATCAGGAGAAGCTTGAACTAGGTGGGAAAAGCTTGAAAACCACTTATTGAGTTCACACCTTTCTTCATGCTGGATGAGAAGAGTTCACATACTCAGGAGTGTGAGTGAATCCAAAGTAGACAACTCGGAAAATTGGAAACTATGACTGTCCCCATGAAAAGTGGCAGGGACAGGAAACCACCATAAAAAACAGGCAGTCTGGTGAAGGTGACTAGGAGAGAATGGGCTCCAAGAAGAGAGTCATTCCAAGAAGGAGAGACTGAACACCAAGAAGAGAGTCATTCTAAGTAGGAAGTTGGCTTCAAGAAGAAGGTTGGTTCAAAAAAGAAAGTCAGCCTGAGGAGTCACCTTCTACTCTAGTCATTGTTTTGGTTGAGTGGATAGCTGTTTTTCCCTTCCTGTCTTCTGGAGATAGTTTAATTCAAATTGAAGGTTAACAAGTCCTGAACTGGAATAGTATTTATTTAGAGAGGTTAATTTCTTTTCTACCCTTTTGTATTTCTCTACTTTATAAATAAAAGATTTATAATTTTTATATATTTAGCCAAACCATTAATTTTAACACTTACACAGTCCACTGAGTCACCCAGCTGTTTCTAAAACTCAGAGCTGACTATGCCATTCTACCCCTCAAGAAGCTTCAGTGATTCCCTATTATGTCAACAACCCATTGTTTTGTTTGTCATTAAAAACTCCAATTTGCCTTTTTCTGATCCAGTACTTCCCTTGCTAGAATCAAGTCCTAGCCTCCTTCCCTTTCCCCTTTCTGACACTTTGTACAGGTTTACCCCAGTTTCCTCATCTGTAAATTCGAGATAATAATAGTGCCTACTTAGGGCTGGGAGTCAAATGAAATATTGATAAAATGCTTTGAAAATGTTGATGTGGTAAGTAAACATTATTTGTGGTCATTTCTTAAAGTGGGAAAAGTGAGGGAGAGGGAAGAAGGAGAAAAGAGAAGAGAGAAGAAATACCTTTGAGGGTTACAACAATTCTGGGACAAAGATCTGCAGGTATTATTATCCTCTATTTGTTCCATCTGATCATCTGTATTCTGTGTTCTAGCTGATCTGTATATTCTACCTATCCATCTATGTGTTCTATCTAGCAGAGTAGATTAAAAGCCAGAATACCACAAGATAGAACACAAAGATAAAACACATAGAATAGATGGATAGATAGAAAAGATAGATTAGAGAGTCCAAAAAACAGGAAACATAGGATAGATAAATGGGTAGATAGAATACAGAACAGCTAGAGTAGATGAATAGGGAGAACACACAGAACAGTAGAAGATATAGACAGATAGAAGATATAGATAGATAAAGCAGATATATTAGATAAAATACATTGATAGAAGAGTTGGATAAGTAGAATAAAACAGATAAGTAGAACAAATCAAATAGATGGATCTACAGAATGAATAGATAGACTGATTGAATGGATATTGAAAGCACATAGAAGAGAACAATTAAAATAAGTAGATAGAACACATAGAATAGATGGGGAGATAGAAGAAAGAACACATAAAAGAGAGAGAATACAAAATGGGTAGATGGATAGAAGAGATATATGATAAATAGAACAAATAGATCAGATAGGACACATAGAACAGATAGAAAAAGTAGTTGGAAGAGAGAGAACACAGAACAGACAGAAAACATAGATGATTAGATAGAAGAAACTGAACACAGAAATAAAAGATAGATGGACAGATAAAAACAGAAGGCATATATCACAACACATAGAAGAGAGATATAGAAGAGATAGAAGAAATGGAACAAATGGGTACAACAAGGAAAACATAGAAAAGACAGAACATATAAATGGGTAGATATAACACATGGATAAATAGATGGACAGACAGAACAAAGAGAACATTAATATTAGAACAAAAGGAGTGGATAGATAGAACACATAGAACAGATAGAATAGTCAGAGCTCATAGAACAGACACCACAGAATAGATGGAACATAGAACAAATAGAATATATAGATTGATAGAAGAGTTAGAAGAGATGAAAGGGGTGGAGGATTGAGAATATTTAGAACACATAGATGTATAGGTCGAACAAATATAACATAAAACCAAATAGATGAAAAGATAGAGAACAGAAAGAACACACAGAAGAGGACAGATACATGGATTGTTGGGAAAAATAGAACACAGAATGGACAGAATATAAAGACAAACTACATATAGAAGAGATAGAATCCCAAATAGAATAAATAGAACAGACAGGACATAAATGATAGGTAAAAAAATGGAACACAAAGGAGATAGAACAGATAGAATGGAAAGAATAAACACATAAAATAGAAAGAATACTTATTATGGATAGTACACAGATGTCAGATAGAACATATAGATCCTAAAGACAGATAGAAAAGTTAGAGTAGATGGAAAAGGCAGAGTACATAGAAGAGAAGAAATGCAAAGACAAACAAAACAATAGGTAGAACACATGGAACATAGAATAGATAGAACAAAGAGATACAGAAATAAATGAATAGATGGAAGAGGTAGAGCATGGAGAAAAATAGAACACATTACAGATAGAATAGAGGGGGTCATGGAACAGATAGAAGACACAATGGATAGAACATGTGAAATGGATAATTCGAACACAAAGAATAGATAGAACGCATACAGAATATGTATTTGAAAATTGATGGACAGAACAAAGAACACATGAAACAGAAGAGATGGAAGAGAGAAAGCTCTTAGAACTGATAGAATGAATAGATGTATAGATTAGAATACATAGACTAGAACACAGATCAGAATACACAGATAAAAAGATTAACGAATAGAAGTTAGAATACATAGAAGAGATCAGATGGAATAACTAGATACAAAAGAGATGAACATCTAGAACAAGTTAGAATAGAATGAAAAGGTAGAGCACATTAAAAAAGAAGGCTAGATAGAAAATAGAAAAGATAGAAGAGAACACATAGAATAGATGGAAAAGATAGAGCTCATAGAACATATAGGTAGCAAAGATAGATGATAGAACACAGATGAAAGAGAGCTCACAGAAGAGATGGAATAGATGACACAGAGTAGAAAGAACCCATAAATAAGATAGAACATAGATACAAAAGGAAGATGAGCAGTTATAGAGAATAAATGGAAGATGAACAGCACATGGAACAGAGAGAGCACATAGAATAGATAGAATATGTAGAATGGTTAGAACAGAGAGATCAGATAGAAAAAAAGATAATAGAGATGGATAGAATAAGAAGAACACTTAGAAGAGACAGAACACAGAGATGGAAGTGAGTGAGCTCACAGAACAGGTAAGAATACATAGAGCACATGGAATAGATAGAAGAGATAGAACTCAAAGAACAGAGAACACAGAAAAAAGAGATGGAAGAGTTAGTATAGATGGAAGAGGTGGAACACATAACCAGTAGAATAAATGGAATAGGTAAAACACATAGAATAGATAGAACATTTAGATTGGATAGATAAAACACAGAATTCAACACATACAAAAGATATAACAGAATGGATGGAGAAGGAAGAGCAATTAAACAGAGAAAACTCAGAACAGGTAGAATAGATGGAAATGACAGAGGTCATAGAATAGATAAATTAGACACAAAACAGAACATTTAGACTTGTTAAGACAGATCACGTAGAACAAACAGACAGTAAAAATAGATGGAGGTTCTGGGTTAAGATGGCGGCAGAGTAAGAAGCAGCACTTAACCTCTACTGACCAAAACACACAAGACTCCTCAAGGGGACATAAAAACAAGTCCAGACGAATGGAGGAACCCCACAACAGGGCACAGCATGGAAGGTACGTGGAATCGAGGCATTTCCATGCTATAAAGGGGTGAAACAGCTCTCACTAAAACACAGGCTGAGCAACCACCACACCCCCACCCCCTCCACACGCAACAGCTATAGCACCGAAGCCAGCTAAAAAGAAATAGAGCAAGTTTGGGGCACCCATCGAGTCATTGGCAGCTCCAGGGACTGTTCCTGAGAGCAGAAAGATTTGGGACCCCAAAAAGCCAAAGAACGCACGCGAACTCTGAGCACGGGAACAGACCACAGGCTCGGGCGGAGGCGTGGGTGGAGGCAGACACAGCCACGAGCAACAGCGCTGAAACCCTGAGTGTGGAACAAGTGCAGAAGGCTATACAACTGTGGAAGCAGTGCCCTGAGACTTGTAAAGAAACCTACAGCAGAGGATCAAGCAAGGGAGTCAACCAGGGGGCTTGACCTTGGAAAAAACCACAACTCAGACCTCAGGAGCCAAAAGACCGTGGACAAACCCTGAGCGGGAGGATAATCCTGAGAAGCTGCTGGGCTAATGATGGCTACCCAGTCTCAGGAAGTTCAGAAGAGAAAGATTAACAACAAGAAAAAGAAGTCTTTAACACCCGACAACTTTTACACAGAGAAAATCCAGACAACCAAGCAAACAGAGGAGGAGAACAAACAAGAATCCGAACCCTCCTCAAATAAGGAAAACTCCTCACAAACTATTGAAGAGTTCAAAACTGAGATTTAGAGGAAAATGGAAGGGATCTGGCAAGAAAATAACTGTTTAAAAGGTAGAATCTTGCAAATGGAAAGTAAGGCTCAGAAACCAAATGAACTGATAAGCAAATTGAATACAAGAAATGACCAGATTGAAAAGGAATACCAGAAGAATATGGCCTAAAAAAAGAAGATTATAGCCAAAAACCAGAAGATTACAGCCGAAAAACCAAAAGATCATAGCCTAAAATGAAAAGATCATAGCCGAAAACCAATCCCTAAAGGCTAGAATTGAGCAATTACAAGCTAATGATCTCTCAAGACAACAAGAACAAATAAAACGAAGTCAAAAGTCTGAAAAATTAGAAGGAAACATGAAATATCTCAATGAGAGAGTAACAGACCAAGAAAACCGGTCTAGAAGAGACAATTTAAGAATAATTGGTCTTCCAGAAAAAACAGAAATTAATAGAAACCTGGACTCCATACTAACAAAAATAATTCAGCAAAATTGCCCTGAAGTCCTACAACAAGAGGGCAATATAGACATTGAAAGGATTCATAGAACACCTGTGACATTCGATCCAGATAAGAAAACACCCAGAAATATAATTGCCAAATTCAACAGTCTCCAAGCAAAAGAAAAAATCTTAAAAGAAGCCAGAAAGAAGCAATTCAAATATGAAGGAGCACCAATCAGGATCACACAGGATCTGGCAGCCTCCACGCTAAAAGATCACAAGGCTTGGAATATGATATTCTGAAAGGCAAGAGAGCTGGGCCTGCAACCACGGATCAACTACCCATCAAAATTGAGTATATATTTCCAAGGGAAAGTATGGGCATTCAACAAAATTGAAGAATTCCAGGTATTTATACAGAAAAGACCAGGGCTAAATGGAAAGTTTGATATCCAACCACAAAAAAATCAAGAGAAACATGAAAAGGTAAATAAGATACAAAGGGGAAAGAAAGAAAAATTATAATTTTTAAATTTGCCTTTTTAAGGGCCTGAGTGAGATCTAATTATCTGTATTCCTATGTAGAGAAATGTTATATATAATTCTCTGTAGTGAACTCTATTCAATATTATAGTATTCACTATTATAGTAATCAGAACAATAATTCACAGGGTGAGGGTGGAACACTAAATAATCTAAGATGACATGGGGGATGGGAACGAGGGGGTGAATAGCAGGGGACACCAAGAGAAACTTGAGTGAATAAGAAAAATAGGATATTCTATTACACACAAAGAGAGCATGGGAGGGAGAAGGGAAAAATACTATTATAAGAAGGAGAGGAAGAGAGCATTAAGAGGTAATAATCAAACCTTACTCTCAGAGTAATCAACCCGGAGAGAGAGAGAAGAGTAGCTATACTATCCATTGGGACATAAAACTCTTATCTAACCCTTCTGAGAAAGTTAGAAGGGATAAACCAAGGGGAGCAGGGGAGTGGGGAGGTCAAAAAAAGGGAATTCATAAAGCCTTTAAAAACAAAAAGAGGGGGAAAAATAAGGGAGGGGGGTGAAAGGGAAGTTAATCAAGGGAAGGGATAAAGGATAGAGGCTCAATAGCAAACCACTGCTTTAAAAGGAAAAAGTATAAGGAAAAAGGGGGTAGGAAGAGGGGAGAATTCGAAAATGTCAGCAAATGCACAACTGATGATTATAACTCTGAATGTGAATGGGATGAACTTGCTCATAAAACGGAAGCAAATAGCAGAGTGTATCAGAAACCAAAATCCTACCATCGGTTGTCTACAATAAACACATATGAGGCAGGTAGACACACACAAGTTCAAGGTTAAGGGTATGAGCAAAATCATTTGGGCATCGAATGAGAAAAAGAAGGCAGGAGTGGTTATCATGATCTCTGACAAAGCCAAAATAAAAATAGATAGGATTAAAAAAGACAGGGAAGGTCATTACATCCTAATTAAAAGCAGTATAGACAATGAGGAAATAACATTGCTCAATATGTATGCACCAAGTGGCATAGCACCCAGATTCATAAAGGAGAAACTGGCAGAGCTCAAGAAGGAAATAGATAGTAAAACCATACTAGTGGGAGACCTAAATATTCCTCTGTCAGATCTAGATAAATTAAACCAAAAAGTAAATAAGGAAGAGGTAAGAGAAGTGAATGAAGTCCTAGAAAAATTAGATTTAATTGATATGTGGAGAAAAATAAATAGCGACAAAAAGGAATACATCTTTTCTTCAGCCTCACATGGCACATTCACAAAGATTGACCATGTTATAGGGTATAGAATCATTGCAAACAAACGCAAAAGAGCAGAAATAATAAATGTAACCTTCTCAGATCACAATGCAATAAAAATAATAATTAGTAAGCGCACCTGGACAGGAAAATCAAAAACTAATTGGAAATTAAATAATATGATTCTCTAAAACCAATTTGTCAAAGAAGGAATCACAATCAACAATTTCATTGAAGAAAATGACAATGATGAGACATCCTACCAAAATCTGTGGGATGCTGCCAAGGCAGTACTCAGGGGGAAATTTATATCCTTGACTGCATATATTAACAAATTATATCCTTGAGGGCAGAGATCAATGAATTGGGCATGCAACTCAAAAAATTAGAAAGCGTGCAAGTTAAAAATCCCCAGATGAAAATTAAATTAGAAATACTAAAAACGAAGGGAGGAATTAATAAAATTGAAAGTAAAAGAACTATTGAATTAATAAATAAGACTAGAAGCTGGTACTTAAAAAAAACAGATAAAATAGACAAAGTACTGGTAAATCTAATAAAAAAAGGAAAGAAGAAAACCAAATTGATAGTATCAAAGATGAAAAGGGAGACCTCACCTCTAAGGAAGGGGAAATTAATGCAATCATTAAAAACTATTTTGCCCAATTATATGGCAATAAATATAACAATTTAGGAGATTTGGATGAATATTTACAAAAATATAAACTGCCTAGATTAACAGCAGAAAGAAATAGAATACATAATAATTGCATATCAGAAAAAGAAATTGAACAAGCCATCAAAGAACTCCCTAAGAAAAAATCGCCAGGGCCTGATGGATTCACAAGTGAATTCTATCAGACATTCAAAGAGCAACTAATCCCAATACTATACAAATTATTTGATATGATAAGCAAAGAAGGAGTCCTACCAAATTCCTTTCATGACACAAATATGGTA
>NW_025345682.1:0-8429 GCF_016433145.1 Gracilinanus agilis | reverse complement strand
TAATATAGTTTATAATTGTTTATATATGTTTTTTTAATTTTTTAATTAAAAAATTTAATGCATTTATTTATTTATTTAGTTAATTGGTGTTGCTGCCCTCTGGTGTCAGAAAAATACCCACTATGGTGGAAAAGCGGGAAAGAAAACAGAAACAGAAAAAAAATATATTTTTAGTGCTCTCTACTGACCTCTGGTGGCTAAGTGGTCACACTACAATAGGGAAGGGTAAGTGTGGGAGCAAGGGACTTCATTGTGTTTGCCAGAAGCCAAAATGGAGGATATGGCTACAAAACGGCAGATTTGCTCTGCCTTTACAGTCAGAAACCGGGAGTTGAAGCAGTTACCTTGCTTTTTGAAACCTAAGTTGGTCAGGGAGGAGGCTAGAAAGCATGGTGGGGTGTGTGAAAAAAGGTCAGGACCTCCCACACCAAGGCAAAAAGCCCAGCAGAGGTTAGGGGTTGCTGCAAGGTTAAAAGGCTCTTTCTCATGCTGGGGATAGGGGTTGGGGGTGCTTTTAAGCTCATCAGTCACAGAAGCAGTAAGCAGGTCAGCTGGACGGTCCCAAAGAGGCTCATGTAGTGGCAGGAAACCTCAATAGTAGATGAAGCAGCTTAAGCAGGTGCAGGCTGCAGCCTGCGGCTGAAGTCAGCCTGAGGCTTTCAAAACCAGTCTGGCAGGCCTACCATGGAAGGACTTTGGCTGTGGCTGTAGCTTCAGCCCCAGGGAATGGGGGAAAGCACGTGGAAGGTGCCAGGAGGTGGCAGCTGACTCAGGGGGTTGAGTGGGGGAGGTTGCAGTGGGGCATCAGGGGGTAGTCTGTGCCTACCACTGCAACTATGGAAAACCAGCTGAGGGCAGCTGTAGCCTCTCAAACTCAGTGCTGGCAGCTGAGGCTGGGGCTTGGAGGCAAGCCCAGCAAAGGTTTTAAAATGGCAGGAAACTTGGCCACAGGGGGAGGGGGGCAGGGCACAGCTGGGAAGCCCTGACTGGGATCTATTTCCACAGGGGATCTGAGGCTAGATTCTGAGGTCCCTTCATGTTGCCAAACTGTACGTTTTAAAATTAATATTCAATGCCTCCAAAGTATGCTATTTATAAGGATTTATTAAAACGTGGGGAAAGAGTCCCAACTCACCCTTCACCATGCCACCTCTGGTGCCAAAAAGCTCCGTAACCATGCCAAAAACCCATTTTAATTACAGCCCGTGAAAACCAATGACCAATATGAAAAGGCTTAAGGAATTATGGGTATGGTGAAAGTGGGTTTGGGTAATGTAGTTTAAGGTGGTACAAGGTCTTTTCAACTTTACAATCTTTTAAATCAAAGTGCTAGCTACATGTCCAATATTGTTTTGATAATTATTATTTATGCTGCTGTTATTAGTATTCCATAAAAATGCAATCCATATTTAGGACATTATTTACAGTCTTTTGATAGAATAGAATTGAGGCTGAACCCAAGAAAGACCTTTCCCACCTTGTGGAAACATAAACAAAAGCTAATTAGTTTAACTAAGTTTCTATATTAATTGAATTTCAGAACTGGTTCTTTTACTTTGTGAAGACGGCTGTTGCCTTCTGTTGCCTCTCCTATGCTTAGCCTCAGCTGAAAGGTTTCCTTGTCTGCTCTCCACAAAATTTAATTAGATCAAGATGCCTTTACATTCTTAAAGAGACCACACCTTGACCCTAACCCTTAGCCAGTAGCACCATCTACTGCCAGAAATCACAATCGCAAGCGATTTAATAATTAAATTTCAAAAAATAAGGTTAGGGCAATTAAACAGCATGAATTTTAACAGCATAAGTGAAGCTGGAAAAATATTGTCTCTTTTCTGTTTTAAAAGGCTCACAATTCCAGAGAACAGTTCACAGTGGCTTTATATAGCACTGTTCCTAGCTGGTAAAATAGGCTTGGTATTTTACCTATTCTCCCTTAAGAACAAACAAAACAATTATTTGTCTGAACCCAGAGCTGAATTAAAAGCTCAACTGGGAAGTAACTTGAATTACTTTGAAATACGACTGGAAAATATTGAGGAGAGTTTGGGGGAGCTCAAGACTTTTATGAAAATCATTGAACAGAACTTAAAAATACCCCAGAGTAAGAGATTTATCTCTCCATACTTTCTCATAATCAGAGTTGATTCAGTCTCTGTCCCATCTGGTGATGATACTGGGGAGTGGAAGGAACCTTAAAGAGTCTGGAGGTGACTTTTTAAGCTTTTTCAAACCCCATTGCTTTATTGATTGCTAATTGTTTCAGTTTTGTTCCCATCCATAATAGTGAAGAAGTTTTTATTGAAATTGGAGAAAACGAATTTTGAATTCAGTACCTGTATCCCTTATAATATAAAATACTTGGGAATCTATCTACCAAAACAAACACAGCAATTATACGAAAACAACTACAAAACACTTTCCAAACAAATAAAACTGGATCTCAACAATTGGAAAGCCATTAATTGCTCATGGGTAGGAAGAGCTAACATAATAAAAATGACCATTCTACCCAAATTAATTTACCTATTTAGCACCATACCCATCAAACTACCAAAAAACTTCTTTACTGAATTATGAAAAACTATAACAAATTTCATTTGGAATAACAAAAGATAAAGAATATCAAGGGAAATAATGAAAAAAAATGTGAAGAAAGGTGTCCTAGCAGTACCAGATATTAAACTATACTATAAAGCAGAAGTCATCAAAACAATATGGTACTGGCTAAGAGATAGAAGGGAGGATCAGTAGAATAGACTTGGGTTAATGACATCAGCGAGACAGTGTGTGATAAACCCAAAGAGCCCAACTTTTGGGACATGAATCCACTATTTGACAAAAACTGCTGGGAAATTTGGAAAACAATATGGGAGAGATTAGGTTTAGATCAACATCTCACACCCTACACCAAGATAAATTCAGAATGGGTGAATGACTTGAATATAAAGAAGGAAACTACAAATAAATTAAGTGAACACAAAATAGTATACCCGTCAGATCTCTAGGAAAGGAAAGATTTTAAAACCAAGCAAGAGTTAGAGAAAATTACAAAATGTAAATTAATTGGTTTTGATTATATCAAGCTAAAAAGCTTTTGTACAAACAAAAACAATGTAGTCAAAATCAGAAGGGAAACAGCAAATTGGGAAAAAATCTTTATAACAAAAAACTCTGACAGGTGTCTAATTATTCAAATATACAAGGAGTTAAATCAATTGTATAAAAAAATCAAGCCATTCCCCAATTGAAAAGTGGGCAAGAGACATGAATAGGCAATTTTCAGGTAATGAAATCAAAAGTATCAATAAGCACATGAGAAAGTGTTCTAAATCTCTAATAATTAGAGAAATGCAAATCAAAACAACTCTGAGGTATCACCTCACACCTAGCAGATTGGCTAAAATGAAAGAAGGGGAGAGTAATGAATGTTGGAGGGGATGTGACAAAATTGGGACATTAATGCATTTCTGGTGGAGTTGTGAAATGATACAACCATTCTGGCTGGCAATATGGAACTATGCTCAAAGGGCTATAAAAGAATGCCTGCCCATTTATCCAGCCATACCATTGTTGGGTTTGTACCCCAAAGAGATCATAGATAAACAGACTTATTCGAAAATATTTATAGCTGTGCTTTTTGTAGTGGCAAAGAACTGGAAAAGGAGGGTATGTCCTTCAATTGGGTAATGGCTGAACAAATTGTGGTATATGTTGGTGGTGGAATACTATTGTGCTAAAAGGAATAATAAACTGGAGGAATTCCATGTGAATTGGAAAGACCTCCAGGAACTGATGCAGAGCGAAAGGAGCAGAGCCAGAAGAACACTATACACAGAGACTGATATACTGTAGTAAAATTGAATGTAATGGACTTCTATACTAGCAGCAATGCAATGACACAAGACAGCTCTGAGGGATTTATGGAAAAGAACGCTACCCACATTCAGAGGAAGAACTGCAGGAGAGGAAACATAGAAGATAAACAATTGCTTGAACCCATGGGTTCAGGCGGACATGATTGGAGATGTAGACTCGAAACAACCACACCAATGCAACTAACAACAATTTGAAAATAGGCCTGAACAAGGACACATGTTACAACCAGTGGAAATGTGTGTTGGCCATGGGTGGGGGGAGAGAAGAGGGTGAAGGGGAAAGTAGGGGCATGAAGCATGTAACCATGTTAAAAGTGAATATTAATAAATGTTTAAAAAAAGAATAATAAATACAATTAAATGCTAAAAAAATAATAAAAAAAAATAAAAGGCACATGATAATTAAAATGGGTTTGACACATACAAAAAAAATGAGCACATAAAAGAGACCAAACTAATCCTACAGGGACTGATGTCATTCTATGCAAAGAGCACAAAAACTTGACCCTGTGTGAGACTCGAGGTTGCGAAACAGCATATGTTAAGACGTAGGACTTCCTTGTACCACACTCTATATCAAGTACTCAACATCGATTGTTCTGGCTCCATTATCTCTGAAAGTGAAGAAAAGAATTGAACCAGGAAATACTATTTCCTATTTGTCTTGAGATCTAGTCTCTTTTTCTATTCCTTTCATGATGTGACAACTTACTGTAGTCCAGGCTGCTAAATTGGGTTAGTGAGTGATTACTGTTGCAAAGCTTATGGGACATGGATCGCTACAAGAACCTGTTGTGATTTGTGAATTTTTCTTTTTCCTAGAATTTTTTCTTTTCACATTTTTAAAAATAACCTATATTTCCCTCAGAGGTTATTTTTTCCTTTTTATTTTTCTTTGGACTCTTTGATGTTTTGATAATTGATTCATATACCTTATCCCTTGACCATGCATTCCTATGTGATTCCCATGTGTATCCCTGTATTTTCCTTGTGGGGAATATAAAGTTATTCTCCTCAGGGGGAACTATGTTATTGCTCGGAATTTGGACTTGAATTTGACCATAATTTAGAATATAAAACTACCTCCCAGAATCCAGAACGCTCCATGAAGATGCCTGCAGAGACTACAAATTGCACCAGAAGATCCAGAGTGAACTTCAAGACATGGGAATGTGAACTTTGGGGGGGTTGAACATATTTATTTTGAATGGATACTTTTATGCCAGAAAGGGGACTGCCCTCTAAATGGCCTTTTGTCAATGCACCAAACATTGGTTTTGTTCTTTCTCCCTTTTATCTCCCTTTTATCTCCCAACTATTGTAAACTTTAATTTGATTATGTTTTCGTGATCCATTGGGGAGACTGGTCTCCCAAAGGATCACAGGGGGGAATATAAAGTTGACAAGACCTTGTACCCCTTTAAACTACATTACGCAAACTCTCTTTCACCATACCCATATTCCCTTAAGCATTTTTCTGTTGGTTGTTGGTTTTCGCGGGCTGTATTGAAATGGGGTTTTGGTGTGGTCATGCGGTCTTTGGCACCGGAGGCGGCATGGTGAAGAGTCAGTTGGGACTCTTTCCTGGCATTTTAATAAATCTATATAAATATCATACTTTGTATGCATTGAATATTAATTTTAAAACTTACAGAGGATAAAATGAATCATTTTGTTTACATAAAATTTTAAAAATTGCATCAAACATGCAGTCTCAATCAAATGTGAAATAGCTAACTAGGGAGGGGGAAAACATTTTTAGTTTCTCTGAAAATAGTTTTCATTTTCAAAAAGTATAGGGAATAATTCCCAGGAACTCTATCCCTCAAAAGACAGTATATTTTGTTCTAGCAAAGAAAAACAATGGATTTCCATCATTTGGGAATTGCCAAATAAATTGTTATATAGGAATTAGATTTTTTTAAGTAGACCATCATATCATCTGCAAAGTCTCCTCATTGCCTATTTTAATACCTTCAATTTCTTTTTCTTCTCTAATTGCTACTGCTAGTGTTTCTAGTACAATGTTAAATAATAGAGGCGATAATGGGCATTCTTTTTTCACTCCGGATTTTACTGGGAAGGCTTTTGATTTATCCCCATTGAATATGATCCTTTTTGATGGTTTTAGACATATACAGTTTTTTTATTTTTAGGAAAGGTCTTTCTATACTATGCTTTCTAGTGTTTTCAATAGGAATGGGAGTTTATTTTGTCAAAGACTTTTTCAGCATTTATTGAGATAATCATGTGATTTTTGTTGGTTTGCTTGTTGATAGAGTCAATTATGTGGATGGTTTTCTTAATGTTGAACCATCCTTGCATTCCTGGTATAAATCCAACCTGATCATGTTGGATAATCCTCTTGATCACTTCCTGGAGTCTTTTTGATAGAATTCTATTTAGGATTTTTGCATCTATGTTCATTATGGAGATTGGTCTGTAGTTTTTTTTTTTCTTGGTTTTTTATCTACCTGGCTTGGGAAACAGTACCATATTTGTGTCATAAAAGCAGTTTGGCAGGACTCCTTCTTTGCTTATTATATCAAATAATTTGTATAGTATTGGGATTGTTTGTTCTTTGAATGTTTGATAGAATTCACTTGTGAATCCATCAGGCCCTGGAGATTTTTTCTTAGGGAGTTCTTTGATGGCTTGTTCAATTTGTTTTTCTCATATTGGATTATTTAAGTGTTCTATTTCTTCTACTGTTAATCTAGTCAATTTATAATTTTGTAAATATTCATCCATATCCCTTATATTGCTATATTTATTGCCATATAATTAGGCAAAATAGTTTTTAATGATTGCCTTAATTTCCTCTTCATTAGAGGTGATGTCTCCTTTTTCATCTTTGATACTGTTAATTTGATTTTCTTCTTTCCTTTTATTTATTATATTGACCAGTACTTTGTCTATTTTATCTGTTTTTTTCAAAATACCAGCTTCTAGTGTTATTTATTAATTCAATAGTTCTTTTACTTTCAATTTTATTAATTTCTCCTTTGATTTTTAGTATTTCTAATTTAGTTTTCATCTGGGGTTTTTTTATTTGTTCATTTTCTAGTGTTTTAAGTTGCATGCCAAATTCATTAATTTATGCCCTTCCTAATTTGTTAATACATGCACTCAGTGTTATAAATTTTCCCCTTTGAACTGCTTTGGCTGCATCCCATAGGTTTGGGTAAGAAGTCTCATCGTTGTCATTGTCTTCAATAAAATTATTGTTTCTATGATTTTTTCTTTCACTAATTTATTTTGGAGAATCATATTATTTAATTTCCAATTAGTTTTTGGTTTGCCTCTCCATGTATTCTTATTAATAACCATTTTTATT
This sequence comes from Gracilinanus agilis, assembly GCF_016433145.1. Taxonomy (NCBI): domain Eukaryota; kingdom Metazoa; phylum Chordata; class Mammalia; order Didelphimorphia; family Didelphidae; genus Gracilinanus; species Gracilinanus agilis. Next base: position 1,214 of record NW_025345682.1, on the reverse strand, counting down.
GCATTATGATCTGATAAAGTTGCATTTATTATTTCTGCTTTTTGCATTTGTTTGCCATGTTTCTATGCCCTATTACATGGTCTGTCTTTGTGAATGTTCCATGTACTGCTGAAAAGAAGGTGAATTCTTTTTTGTCCCTATTTATTTTTCTCCATATATCTATTAACTCTAATTTTTCTAGGATTTCATTCACCTCTCTTTTCTATTTCTTATTTATTTTTTGGTTTGATTTATCTAGATCTGATAGTGGAAGTTACAGGTCACCCACTATTATAGTTTTGCTATCGATTTCATCCTTGAGCTCCAGTAGCTTTTCCTTTAGAAATTTGGATGCTATACGGTTTGGCACATATATGTTGAGTACTACTATTTCTTCATTGTTAATATTGCCTTTTACTAGGATGTAATTACTTTCCCTATCTCTTTTAACCAGATCTATTTTTACTTTAGCTCTGTCAGAGATCATGATGGCAACCCCTGCCATCTTTTTCTCATTTGAAGCCCAATAGATTTTTCTCCATCCCTTCATTTATACTCTATGTATGTCTGCCTGTCTCATGTGTGTTTCTTGTAGACAACATATAGTAGGATTTTGGTTTCTAATCCACTTTGGTATTTGTTTCCATTTTTTGGGAGAGTTCAACCCATTATTATTCAGAGTTATAATTTTCAACTGTGTATTCCTAGACATTTTGATTCCCTCTCTTTGTCCTGTCCTTTCTTCTTTCACTGTTCCTTCTATAACAGTGTTTTGTTTTTAATCAGTTCCCCTAATCCCCTCCCTTATTGTACTTCCCTTTCTCTCCCTCCCTTTTTATTCCCCTCTTATTGTGCTTTAAAGCTATGCCACCTCCCCACCCTCTCCTTCCCTAGTATTGTTCCCCTCCCCACCAGTCCATTTGTTACCCTTCTACTTTTCTATAGGGCACGAATTAATTTTCTGCCCCAATGGATCTGATTGTTCTTCTCTCTTTAAGTTAATTTCAATGCACTTAAAAATTAAGTATTTCCTTTCTCCAACCTCCCTTCTATTATATTGGTCTTCTCCCCTGTTTGCCCCATGCTCTTCTTTATGAAATTAAATTTACTCCATTTTGTCCATTTTCCCCTTTCTCTTAATATTATCTCCTTTTTAATGTGCATACACACACATATATAATATGTGTGTGTGTGTGTGTGTGTGTGTGTGTGTGTGTGTGTGTATATATATATAT
>NW_025345681.1:0-11787 GCF_016433145.1 Gracilinanus agilis | reverse complement strand
CCTAAGAAGAAGCCATGTGGCTCTGGGACCCCGAGTCTCAGAAGCGATTTTTTTCCTTGCCCAGTCCTCCCCCGATTTTCTCCAGCCTAGAGGCTGTTTTACGGGGAAGAGAGACAATGGTTTTAATTGCCGCTGGTCTGCTAATTATTTTGCTCAATGCCCCGGGCCTGGTGGCCCTTGCTGGCTCTGATAAAATGCCGGAGCCCAGCCAGTGTGTCTCTGCCACTGCTCTCTGCTGCTGATCTCCATTCCTACTGCTGATCTCCTGACTACAAGCCTACACCATCGTTCCAGTCCCTGTGACTTTCCTGGGAGGCTTTTCTTGCCTCTGGTGCTGCTGATCCTGCTAATTCCACTCCAGAACCCCGAGCCCCAACAGCGATGACCTGCCACCTTTGCTGAGATCGAGACCTCCAGAGACTGCTTCAGCTCTGACGCAAACCATTTGGGTATATTCCCCTTTCTCTCTACTTTCTTATAGGAGACATTCTAGCCTTCCACGTGTTTCTCTACAGACCTAATTTAGCCACCCACACAAGCTCTACCTGTGGGATTTTCTACAATGACCCGACACCACGTGGACCTAGCAACTAGCGTTTACCCTTAATCGGCCGAACGGCCTATTCAGACTTGCTTGTGATTAAAAACTGAACTCAGGGGAAGAACTTTGAACTTTTAGAAAAAAAAAAAAACCCTTAAACTCAGCAGAACTCAATCAAAAGAACCTTAAAATTGAAATCAGGGGTGAACTTTTAAAAACCTCGGAACTGAATGAGCTTTATTCTGTTTTAAAAAGACTGTATCTTACTGTATATTGTTAATTACTTTTGTTAATTAATCCTGCTTATTTCGTTGATTTTCCTGTTGCACTGAATCATTTTACACTAATGAAGTTTCTGCTTATGATGTTATTATATTTCCTAATTTACCTAAAGCTTACTGTATCAAAAGCAATGCGGTTATATGTACCACCTATGAACATCTTATAGAGCACATGTCTTTAAAATTTATTCTGTCTTGGTAATTACAAAGAACCTTGAAAGTTTCCATGCTTTAAATATTACCTTGTAATTTTACAAGAGATCTTTTTAACTTTTACTTTAAATCCTTAAGAATTATTGCCTTAAATGGGTAGAAGCATTTCCTACCCAGGATTTTTTAAAACAGGAAGCCAAGGAGCTCCTGTATATTCTTATCTGAGGATGATTATACCAGAAGGTTTCTTTTTTAAATATCACATTTTGCTATGGAAGCAATAACAGCATTTGCCAAGGGTTAAAAGTTGTAACAAGTATATGATTTTAAACATCACTGTTTATTGTTTTAAAATGTGCTATTGGAAATAATGGTACTCTATCTGAATGTGCATTGTGAATCTGCTATTTGTAAAACCCACTTTCTCTCACAGAAAGTCTCATTTTTGGGTAACATACCCTTCTAGTTCTAAGCTATATATATATTTTTGATTTTTAAAACATTTTTTTTAATGAGAGCAAGTGATTTTTCCTTTTTATCATCTTGTACTGGAAGTACATATATAATCATTATTTATCCTTTTTTCTGATTCTACAGCAAATACCTGAGCCTATAGGACTGTGATTTAAATGCCTCTCTGATTCCAGAAGGGAATATGAAAGCCATTAATAGTGCTAAAGAAAGCACATGGTCAGAGACTTGACTGACTAAGATCTGCATAATAGCAGTTCTATGCCAATACTTTCGGGCTTGGAAATTGGGGTTTGAGTCCTGGAGTCCCAGTCTTTTCTAAAACTTTAGAGGACGTGGGTCCCCTCGACTTAGATTCCTAGAAAGCACCTAAGATTGGTTAATTATTTGGCTCACTTCCCTAAAAAGCTGATGATAAGTCAGATCAGAGAGAGACATTTTCCTTAAGTCCTGGCCCTGGATGGGTAATTGCACACTGCGGAATTCACTTTAATTAGGCCTTCATTCAAAGGTCTAAGTTTATTTTCCCTAGATTTTTGCACATTTTACATTTCATTCACAAGTTAATTTTTTCTTCTTTTTTCTTGAATTTTATTTTTATTTTGCCAATTGAATTCATATAACCCCCAGGACTCAGCCACTCATCCTTAGCTGACCTGAGGTACCTTTCTTTTTTTAAAAAAAAAGGTGTGTTTAAGAATTACCTCACGGGGATATCTGTTAAGTTTTTTAAAATTCGATAATGTGAAAATAAATATATGTATATTTATTTAACTCTTTTAGGAGTAATTTCACGGGGAATTATATAAAATCTTAGAAGAAAATATATGTTTCGTAATCTATAATGTAAAGTTTAAATTCTTTTGAGAATAATTTCAGGATAAGGATCTTGCCATCTCCCCAGAATCCAGATGACGAACTTGTTTTGGTGAAGACACCATGAAGATGTCTGAAAAGCCTTCACTGTACCATGAAGACCAAACTTTGAACTTTGGGGTGCAGTTGATTGAACTATGGGGAGTTGAAATTGAGTTGTATGTATTGTTTTAATTGTACACTGTTATGCCAGTGGGGGACAGCCCCCAAATTGGTTTTTTGTCAATGCATCTAATTTTAACCATTTGTTCATCTATTTCTTTATCCCCAAATTCCTAAAAAAATTTAGAAGTTGTCTATTTTTACAGGTCCAGCGAAGAAAAAAGGACTAACCTTTTTTTTTGCCGAACCTCACGGGGAATTATAAAAAGTGAAAATTGGGAAATGTATAAAACTACATTTCCCGTGATTCAACATGGTCCAACTGATTTCCGTTTCCGACGTCTTGACGCAGGGGAGAGCTTAAATCTCGTGGGTTAGGAGGGAGTGGGCTCTTTTGCGAGTAGGCCATGGCCAGGAAATGGGAGACAAAATGGAGGCGGCAGTTTTGAATGCTTACAAGCTCGTGGTCTAATGATTTTATCTATCAGCATGGCTTTAATTAAAATACTAATTTATATATTTATACAAGCATCTATCATTTTTAATATTTACAATGTCAAGATGAGGTCAAAATGAGTATATGATTCAGACAGAAAGGGTGATACCATAGGCAAATTAGGGGAGTATAGAATATTTTATCTTTCAGATTTATGGGGAAGAGAAGAACTTATGAGCAAACAAATAGTATGAGAACATTACAAGATGTAAAATGAATAATTTTGTTTATTTTAAATTAAAAGGTTTTAAACAAACAAAACTAATGCATCAAAGATTAGAAGAGAAATCACAAACTCGAGGAAAATTTTTACAGCAAATTTCTCTGAGAAAGGTCTAATTTATCAAATACATAGAGTCAAACTTATTGGACTACAAGTTATTCCCCAATTGACAAATGATCAAAGATATGAACAAGCAATTTTAAGATGAAGAAATCAAACCTATCAATAATTATATCAAAAAATGTTCTAAGTCACTTGTCTGGGTCCAGCCAGACACAACCGAGGGGTCCGGGAAACGGCAACCTAAGGATCCATAGGGGGAGGAGAGGGGAGACCTTGCGCGCAAGACAGACAGAGTCAATTGGGTGGAAGCAAGGCTCATTTATTGCAGGTCTATGACAAGAATATATAGGTGAGGACAGAAGGGGGTCGGCAAATACTAAAGGGAAAGGAACGCGGAAAGGGAGCATAAGTTATGTTGAAAATCTCCTGTGGAGTCTTACTGTCTCCAAGCATGGCTGGGCCTATGATCAATATCTTATCTTAGAAGAGTGAATGATTAATATCTATTCTTAGAAGAGTGACTATTTTATCTTAAAGTCTTGGTCCCTAACAGTCACTCTGGATTAGAGAAATGCAAATTAGAATAACTGAGGTACCTCCTCACATCTATCAAATTTTCCAATATGAGAGTAAAAGAAAATGATAGATGTTGGAGGGAATTTGGCAAAGTTGGGACACTAATGCATTGTTGGTGAAGTTGTGAATTGATCTAGCCATTCTGGAGGGCAATTTGGAGCTATGCAAAAGGGCTAGAAAACTGTGTATACCCTTTGATCCAGGAAATATGACTACTAGGTCTGTATCCCAGAGAGATTAAAAAAAGGGGTTGGGGGAAGGACCTACTTGTATAAAAATATTCATAGCTTCTTTTTTTGTGTTGGCAAAAGATTAGAAATTGAGGGGATGCCCATCAGTTGGGGAATGGCTGAACAAATTGTGTCATATGATGGTGATTGAATATTATTGTGCTATAAGAAATGATAAGCAGAATGATTTGAGAAGAAGCTGGAAAGACCTATAGGAACTATTTACACAGTGAAATCAGCAGTACAAGGAGAACATTGTACACAGTAACAACAATATTATACGATGATCAGCTTTGAAAAACTTGGTTACTATTAGCAATACAATGATCCAGGAGAATTGTGAAGGACTTAGGACAAATAATGCTAACCAACTCCAGAGAAAGAACTGTTTGAGTCATGCTGTTTTTCACTTTATTACCCATTAAGGTTTTGGTTTTATGTGAGTATTCACTTACAATGACCAATTTGGAAGTATGTTTTGCATGATAAGTCGTGTATAACCCAGTTCAAATTGCTTACCATCTCTGGGAGGTAGGAGGGAATGGAAGTGTGGGAGACAATTTGGATCTTATAACTAAGGAAAACATATGTTGAAAATTGTTACTACATGGAATTGAGAAAATATAATATTAAAAAATAAAAATTAACCTACTTATCACAGTAATATTCCATCATAATCAGATGCCACATCATGTTTAGCCATTCCCCAATGGATGGACTTCCCCTAAGTTTTGAATTCTCTACCACCACAAGGAGAGATGCTATAAATATTTTGTAATATATAAATTCTTTCCCTTTTCACCTTATCACCTTACGAAAAATCCCCATTGGTGGTATTGCTGGGTCAAAGAATATACGTAGTTTTATAATTCTCTGGGCAAAATTCCAAATTGCTCTCCAGAATGGATAGATCAAGTCACAGTTCTACCAACATGGTATTAGTGTCCCGATTTTTTCTACATTCCCTTCAACATTTATCATTTTGCCTTTTTATTATTTTAGCCAATCTGATGGGTATGAACTGTTATCTCAGAGTTGTTTTGATGTGCATTTCCCTAATCTGTGATGATTTGGAGCATTTTTTCTTATGCCTTTGTATTGCTTTGATTCCTTCATCCACAAACGTTATGTGACCATTTCTCAATGGGGAATGACTCATGTTCCTATGAATTTGACAACACTCTATATATCTGAGTTATGAGACCTCTGTCTGAGAGGCTTCCTAAACATGTTTCCCAAATTTTCTACTCTCATTTCCATTGAGTTCTTAAACTTCATAGTCACTACTGAGCTTGTAGCACTTCTCCAGTCTTTGTGGTACAAATCAACTCTTCCTGTCATCCTGAAATGATAATTAAGCCAAGAACCTTTCATTTAAGGTTCGTGTGAAGTTTGAGGATGTGGCAATATATCTATCCAAAGAGGAATGGGAATTAATTGACTGCACTCAGAAGAGACTATAAAGGCAGGTGATGCTGGAGAATTACAAGAATGTCATCTCAGTGGGTAAGCATGTCATTGTGCCCTATTTTCTACCTCCTGGCCTTTGCTGTAACCTGTCCTTGGTTTCATTTGTTAGTAATGGCAACTAATAGTAATAGCAACATTTAGATAGTGCTTTGACATTTGTAAAGTGCTTTACAATTATCTACAGCCCTGAAAAGCAGGTGCTGTTATTCTCCATTTTACAGATTTGGAAACTTAGATTAAATGAGTGGCACAGTCTCACTGAGCTAGTAATTTTCTGAACCAAGATCTAGAGTCGAGCCTTCCTGACTCCAAGCTACCATTTCTACACATCATGTTATCCAGTAGTTTGACATTGGCATAAAGCCTCTTATCTCAGTGGTCTGGCTCTTACAGGAGGATGGAGCACATGTTCAGGGTGGAGGATGGTCAGTGCAAAGGCCCAAAGATAGCTAAGGAAGGAAAGGAGAGAAGACCAATTCGACCTGATCATAGAGTATGGGAGTGGGAATCATGTCCAACAAAGCTGGAAAGTTTGTTTTGTCCTTGAAAGCTAAACAGAAGAGTTTATATTTTCTCCTCGAGACAAGAGGGGTCCTCTGGATTTAGAAATAAAAGGGATTTTTGAGGCCACTGAGTCCAGCTCTTTGTTTCATATTGGAGGATACAGAGACTTAGCAAGGTTATGGGGTTTGCCCAAAGTGGCAAGGCCATGATCTGCATTCAAGGTCTTTGACTGCAAATTGAACATTATTTTGTGAAGATTAAAATTAACATGCAAAGTACTAAATATTATATTTATAAATATTTTATTAATAATAAACTAACGAAAGAGACTAATTAAAAGGTACTAACCAACTTGTTTCCAGGAACCAAAGAGAGAGAGGGATGAGTTACAGCCAACTATAAAACAATAACATGACCACACAAACATGGAGGTGCAGGAGAGATTAAAGGGAATTTTGGAAAAACTAAGGGACTTATGGGGGGATGAAATCCAAGGTTCAAAATTCCAAGTTTTGACTGTGTTACTGCATCTCAAAGGCAAAGAGTAAAACATAGGAAACCAGTGAGATTTTTCTGTGCATGTGATTTCCCATGTTTAGTGGTAATTGAATTTGAAAAGAGTGATTTTTCCTTAAACTCCATTTTAGGAAACAGACATCTCAGCAGTTTGGGGTAGAAGGCAAAAGAGTGGCAAGGAGCAAATATCATGAGTTAGCTGTTGAGGAGAAGAAACCATTAGGGTGAGATCCTAACAGAGAGGTAGCAGAGTATGGCAGAAAGAGCACCAGCTTCAGAATCAAAGGGTTTGGGTTCAGATCCTGCCACTTAGGCCCGTTTGACCTTTGGCAACTCACTTAATGTCTCTGTGCCTCGGTTTCCTTCTCTGTAAAATGAAGGGTACCTTCTAGCTCTATATCTGTGCCTTTGAATTGAGGGGAACTTAATTATTAATAAAAAGCTTGGCCAGTGTGAAGAGAAATGGCCTGGATGTTTGTTCTTTGATGAAGGGCCATAAGAGCCTTCTCTTCAAGGAGTTGAACATCTTTGCCTTGAGATTTCTCCACTGGAATGTTTACTTTTTCCTCAGCTCCTGAAACCCCATGGACTTTCCTCTTAGAACCACCCTGGACAATCTCCCACCCTGGGAGCATTCTGGGCCAGCACCCATCTCTGGGATGGCAGTTCTGTGTCCTCCTCATAAACTAGCCTGTGCTCTTTGCTTCCCCTAACAGGAACTCCTCATAACAAGCCAGCAATGATTGTGCATCTGGATCAAGGGGAAATGGCATGGAGCCCAGCTCTGCAGAGACCTTGGAAGAAAAAGAGAAGACTCCAATGCCACAGCTTGGGTGAGTAAAATGAGAGGCAGGGAAAGAAGTCACAGGTTTAGTGGGATGGTAAGATGGCAAATAGCTAGACTGTCATGAATGGGGAGCTCTTGAAAGAAGCAGGTCTCTTGCACAGTGTGTGTGTGTCCATGGATCCCTTTTTGCTGAGCAGGGACATGGTTTCTGTGTCTTGTGTAATAGAACAGATTTGTGAATGTGAATACCTAAGTGCTGTTCTTCCATAGAGGATCAGGGGTTGGTGGGGAAAGTGTGGAGGGAGGGAGGGGGAGACTGCTCAGAATCCAGCAAAGACAAGAGAAACAGGATTATTAGAATGTGTGGATAAACCCAGGGTGGGGCTAGCTGTGGAACAGGCCTTTCATTCTGTTTTTAGGAAGGTGACAGAGAGGCTCCATCTCTCCTTCTGAAATGTAGACAGAAGTGCTCTGCTGCTCTGAAAGAGCAACCCATCTACATAGTTAGAGGTCCTTGATTTCTTTTTTGCTTACAAAGAGTCATGACTTTTGCCAGTTGGTCCTGTTTGAAATGAGTCACGAATGCCTCTCTTGTCCCAATTTGTGCCTGACCTGGGTCCCCAATGGTGTGCTCATGTCACCCCTCCATTTGACTCTTCCATGGAACTGGTTTGGCCTTTGCCCTTTGTAATGCAGGATTGCTGCAAGAATCTCTTGCACTTGCAAATCCACCTGAGGCCATCCTGGCAGTTGGAGGGAACAGAATATTTACCCAGCCAGAGTGCTGGTCTCATAGCAAAACCCTGGAGCTGGTTTATAAATATCCCTGGAATACCAACTGAACAGCCTTTTGCTTTTGGGGCTTTGGGGCTTTGTCTGATTTCCCTTGACCTCTCCCTTGACATCCTGCTATTCCCTGGATTTCCCCATTGGGCCCTGGGTGGAGGGTATTTTTGGTGGGTGGAAATCATAGGAACTAGCTTCTATAGGCAGGCAGGGACAACCTAAACCAAGCCATCACCACATCTTGTTATCTGACAAACCTTATTACATCAGGACATTGAAATTATTCCTGATTGAGGGAGCTGGCTCCCTCAGCCTCATTCCCTCTTCTGTGACCCTCCCCCAGCATCAGCTTCTCCCTTAGCAGCAGTTACCAAACCTTAACCCCTTTCCCCTCAGATTACCTTTGGCTTTAATAAACCCCTTTGTCTTTTATACAAAGAGCTTCTGGTGAATCATTTTACCAACTACTAGGGCAAAGGCTGAAGAGGGAAAGAATAACTTTCCTTTATTTCCTGAGGGCTAAACCAGGCATCTATCTTGGGCTGGAGGTGGACCAACTTTCACTTCCTATATGCTGGGACTTCTTCTCCAGAAGGGAGGGACTCTTTACTCCTCCCCTGAAGGGAGCCTAGAGACAAACAGGGAGGCTGAATAAAACCTTCATCCAGACTCACAATCTCTGGCTGACCTAAACCATCTTGTACTAAAGAGACAGCCTCCTTGTCTGAAGACTCAGCTGATACCACCCAGAGCCCTCAATACAAGCCTATTTGATTAGCTACCTTCATACTCCCTTTCATATCATAATACCTTTCCCCTGAGGATGTTCCTCCTTTCCCTTTAGCCCTCCTCTTGAGCCCTTTGTACAAGAAATGTCATCACTCAATACCTGGTCTGGCAGGATACTACTAGGTCCTCTCTACTGAGAAGAGGTACTATGTGAAGGGTACCAAATGGTTAAGTAACTTGACCAGACTCTCACAGTCTTAGGAGCTGTGTTTCTGGTTAATATAAACTAGGTTCTTGGCTAAGGTCTAAACAGAAGGTATAAGTGGTCCAGTTTGCAGGCCACGCGGGTCTGGGTTCAATCATTGTAGTACGGTTTTTCCCAATTCCCATAACTGAATAAACCTTTCTCACAAGACAGTATTTGGACTAGGCTCATGATTGAAAAGGAAGGAAAATGAGTTAGCTGCAGAACCGAGTCACAAGATGGAGTCAGTGTGGTTCACTCAATTCCCACAATTAACCAGTTGTCTCCAAATCTCAATTTTCTCACAATTTCCCCCCTTTTGATTTGGGGGAGTGCAGGAGTAAAAAACTCCCTCAGGTGTAGGAAAACTCAGTGGTGGGACAGCATCAGCATGTTAAGACAAATGAGAGACAGTCTGAACTTCAGCCAGGCAGGCATCATGAATACTGCTCTGCTCTGCCCTGAATAAGGTTTATTTTTATACGTTTTGAGATCACAATGTATTAAGTCATACTTTTCATTCTCTAGTAACTTTCAGTATTTTTCAAGTTGTGTTTGACATATCTTTTGGGCTACAATGGTGGGAAAGCACAGGCCTTTTCATGGGAGACAATTTCTCTATTATTCTTTGTTCTTTTATGTTCACGTATTTTACCCAATTAGGGATCAGGGTGTGTGTGGGGGGAGGGAACTTGGAGACTGTTCTGGCCTTGGGACTTTGTCATTTAGGAAGGTTTTGATGGCTCCTGGCAGGTGAGTGCCCACTCCCCCATGGATCCCTTATCTATAAGCCATATCAATCAGGCTCTTCCATATATTCCTTTTTTTTTAGTTAAGAGAAATGTATATATTTTATTTCATTTTAATTTAATAATTTTCATTTTTTAGAAAAGTTAACATGGTTACATGATTCATGCTCTTACTTTCCTCTTCACCCCCTGACATCCCCCCCTACCCCCATAACCAATGTGATTTTTCCACTGGTTTTAACATATGTCTTTGATCAAGACCTATTTCCAAATTGTTGATAGTTGCATTGGAGTGGTAGTTTCTATTCTACATCCCCAATCATGTCCTCCTCAACCCATGTATTCAAGCAGTTGCTTTTCTTCTGTGTTTCTACTCCTGCACTAATTCCTTTGAATGTGGGTAGTGTTCTTTTCAATAAATCCCTCAGAATTTTCCTGGGTCATTGCATTGCTGCTAGTACAAAAGTCCATTACCTTCTATTTTACCACAGTGTATTGGTCTCTTAGTACAATGTTCTTCTGGCTCTGCTCCTTTCACTCTGCATCAATTCCTGGAGTTCTTTCCAGTTCACATGAAATTCCTCCAGTTTATAATTCCTTTGAGCACAGTAGTATTCCATCACCAGCATATACCACACTTTGTTAAGCCATTCCCCAATTGAAGGTCTTACCCTCATTTTCCAGTTTTTTGCCACCAAAAAAAACGGAGCTATAAATATGTTTGTACAAGTCTGTTTATCTATGATCTCTTTGGGCTACAACCCCAACAATGGTATGGCTGGATCAAACAGTAGGCATTCTTTTATAGCCCTTTGAGTATAGTTCCATATTGCCATCCAGAATGGTTGGATCAGTTCACAACTCCACCAGCAATGCATTAATGTCCCAATTTTGCCACATTCCCTCCAACATTCCTTGCACTCCCCATCTCTCATTTTAGCCAATCTGCTAGGCGTGAGGTGATACCTCAAAGTTGTTTTGATTTGCATTTCTCTAATTATTAGAGATTTAGAGCACTTTTTCATGTGCTTATTGATACTTTTGATTTCTTTATGTGAAAATTGTCTATTCATGTACTTACCCAATTCTCAATTGGAGAATGGCTTGATTTTTTCATACAATTGATTTAACTCCTTTATTATTTGAGTAATTAGACCCCTGTCAGAGTTTTCTGTTATAAAGATTTTTTTCCCAATTTGTTGTTTCCCTTCTGATCTTGGCTGCATTGTTTTTGTTTGTACAAAAGCTTTTTAGTTTAATCAAAACCATTTATTTTACTATTGTAACTTTCTCTAACTCTTGCTTTGTTTTAAAATCTTTACTTTTCCAGAATTCTGACAAGTAAACTACTCTAAACTACTGTTTACTTAACTTATTTATAGTTTCCCTCTTTATATTCAAGTCATTCACTCATTGTGAATTTATCTTGGTGTAGGGTGTGAGATGTTCATCTAAACCCAATCTCTCCCATAATTCTTTTCCAAATTTCCCATCAGTTTTGTCAAATAGTGGATTCATGTCCCAAAAGTAGGGCTCTCTGGGTTTATCATACACTGTCTTGCTGATGTCATTTAACCCAAGTCTGTTCCACTGATCCTCCCTTCTGTCTCTTAGCCAGTACCATATTGTTTTGATTACTGCTACTTTATAGTATAGTTTAGTATCTGGTACTGCTAGGCCCCCTTCCTTCACATTTTTTCCATTATTTCCCTTGATATTCTTGATCTTTTGTTATTCCAAATGAAATTTGTTATAGTTTTTCCTAATTCAGTAAAGAAGTTTTTTGGTAGTTTGATAGGTATGGTGCTAAATAGATGAGATAATATGGGTAAAATGGTCATTTTTATTATGTTAGCTCATCCTACCCGTGAGCAATCAATGTTTTTCCAAATGTTTAGATCTAGTTTTATTTGTTTGGAAAGTGTTTTGTAGTTGTTTTCATATAATTCCTGTGTTTGTTTTGGTAGATAGATTCCTAAGTATTTTATAC
>NW_025345680.1:0-9989 GCF_016433145.1 Gracilinanus agilis | reverse complement strand
CTAACTTTGATAGGAGAGCTTTGGCTGTGGGGGCTCAGGCCTCTAGCTTCCTTCCTAGCGTCTCCTCATCTTCTTACCATGCCACACTCACCCCAACCCCTTATCTCTACCCCCTTTTATGTCTTGTATTCCCCATCAGAACGTGAACTCCTTAAGGACAGGGACTCTTTTTGCTTGTTCATTGTAACCCCAGCACCGAGCACAGTGTCTGGCACACAGTAAATGCTTAATAAATGCTCTGCCTATCCATCTACCTTTGGTGACTCGTGAGGATTGGCTACTTGGAGGTTATGCCAGCAGAGTATAATAAGCCCTGAACTGGCTCACCAGGCTGGAAAGACTAAGTATGGGCCCAGAGACAAACAAGGTTTTCTGTCCGGATGCCAAACTATCCACTCAGAGAGAGGCTCATCACCAACAATCTAGCTATCAGGTGATGATTTCTTGAGCCACAGAAGCCCATGAAATAGAAAAAAATGTTAAATGGCCCTCAGTCAATTGACCAGTCAATCAATAAGCATTTATTAAGGAAGGGCTTACTATGTGCTAGTTGTGAGACCCTCTGATGCTTCCTCATTGAGGGCGGCAGACTTGCAAAAAGGGGGCAACACACACCCAAAATCACATAGTTGCTAGCTGCTCATATTGTAAATGTGCAATCTTTGTCCAGTGATATGGCTGAAAATATCCAAGAAGGGGGACCAGCTCAGTGGATGGAGACTTTGGCCCCGAGACAGGAGGCCCTGGGTTCAAATCTGGCCTCAGACACTTCCCAGGTGTATGACCCTGAACAAGTCACTTATCCCTCGGTGCCTACCCCACACCACTCTTCTGCCTTAGAACTGATACACGGTATTGATTCTAAGGCAGAAGGTACAGGTTTTATTAAAAAAAAACCATCCAAGAAGACTAGAGCCACACCAAGAATAATATCCTTGCTATATGTGAAACTGGAGGACAAAAAAGATTCAGCTAAATGGAAGGATGCTTCACAGCCTCTCCTTGGAGAGTGAACAAAGGAGTAACTACAGTTGGTTTTAAAGTGTACCCAAAGGCAACGAGGAACAATTTTTGATGGGATATTTATTTGGCCATCTCACCTTGCAAAGTTCTATAAGCAAAAGGACCATGAAGCTACTGTAGATTATGTAATAATATCTGTTATTATTTCTACAAAGACCTTGGCAAGATCCTCCAAACTGAATAAACATAGATCTTAAAACTCAGTCAATTTGACTCCTGGGTCTTGGTCTCGGGGAGAGGAGGAGCACTAGGACATACCAGTGCTTGTGGCCACAGGAGGGCAGGGGACTCTGGTCACAGTTCCAAGAGGGAAAAGAGTGCTTATGGTTACTCAGGCTAGATAGCACAAGCCAGGAGAGTATTAAGCACATCACTCTTTATATCACACCACCAAGGAAGAACTAAAATTTAGAGATCCCCAGAGCTAGCCCTGAAGGCAATCGCACACAGGGCCCAAAGCTTGGAACAGTGCTCCCTCCACCACAGATAAAGAGCCAGACTTTAACACCTTTTTAAATGAAAAGAATAGGAAAAGGCTGGAATGAGGAAACAAAAAGAGAAACTCAACATGGAAAGTTATTTTGGTGACTTGGAAGACCAAAACAGAAACTAAGAAAAAGACAACAAAGTCAATGCTGCTGCATCCATAGCCTCCAAGAAAAATATGAATAGGTCACAACGCCAAAAAGAACTAAAAAGCTTTTTGTACAAACAAAAACAATTCAACCAAAATCAGAAGAGAAACAACAAATTGGGAAAAAATCTTTATAACAAAAAACTCTGACAGGGGTCTAATTACTCAAATATACAAGGAGTTAAACCAATTGTATAAAAAAATCAAGCCATTCCCCAATTGATAAATGGGCAAGAGACATGAATAGGCAATTTTCAGATAAAGGAATCAAAAGGATCAATAAGCACATGAGAAAGTGTTCTAAATCTCTAATAATTAGAGAAATGCAAATCAAAACAACTGTGAGATATCACCTCACTCCTAGCAGATTGGCTAAAATGAAAGAAGGGGAGAGTAATGAATGCTGGAAGGGATGTGGCAAAACTGGGACATTAATGCATTGCTGGTGGAGTTGTGAACTGATCCAACCATTCTGGATGGCAATTTGGAACTATGCTCAAAGGGCTATAAAAGACTGCCTGCCCTTTGATCCAGCCATACCATTGTTGGGTTTATACCCCAAAGAGATCACAGATAAACAGACTTGTACAAAAACATTTATAGCTGAGCTTTTTGTGGTGGCAAAACACAGGAAAATGAGGGTATGCCCTTCAATTGGGGAATGGCTGAACAAATTGTGGTATATGCTGGTGATGGAATACTGTTGTGCTCAAAGGAATAATAAACTGGAGGAATTCCATGTGAACTGGAAAGACCTCCAGGAATTGATGCAGAGTGAAAGGAGCAGAGCCAGAAGAACATTGTATACAGAGACTGATACACTGTGGTAAAATAGAATGTAATGTAATTCTATACTGGCAGCAATGCAATGACCCAGGACAATTCTGAGGGATTTATGGAAAAGATGCTACCCACATTCAGAGGAAGAACTACAGGAGTGGAAACAGAAGAAAAACAACTGTTTGAACACATGGGTTGAGGCAGACATGATTGGGGATGTAGACTCGAAATGACCACACCAATGCAACTATCAACAATTTGGAAATAGGTCTTGATCAATGACACATGTTAAAACCAGTGGAAATACACATCAGCCATGGGGGCGGAGCTCGGGGGTGAAGGGGAAAGAGCATGAATTATGTAACCATGTTAACTTTTCCAAAATATAAATATTAATAAATGTTTTACAAAAAGAATTAATGGAGAACCTCAAAAAGAAAATCAAATAAGAGAGGTAAAAGAAAAATTGGGTAAAGAAATGGGAGTGATATAGGAAAATTATTTTTTTAAAAAGTCAACAGCTTGGTAAAGGAGGTACCAAAAATATGGAAGAAAGTAAAATACCTTAAAAACAGAATAGGCCAATTGGTATCCACTGGACATAAGAATTCTTAAAGAGCAGAACTGGCCAAGTGGGAAAAGATATACAAAAATGCACTGAAGAAAAGAACTCTTGAAAGGCAAATTTGGCCTTTCAAATTTGGGGGAAAAGGGGTACAAAAATTCACTGAGGAAAAAACTTACAAAGTAGAATTGGCCAAATGGAAAAGAAGTTATAAAATCTCATTCAAGAAAATCATGGCTTAAAACTTAGGACTGAGCAAATGGAAGCTAATGCCTCCATGAAACATCAAGAAAAAAATAAAAGTCAGAAGATTTAAAAAATGGAAGAGAATATGAAATATCTCATTGGAAAAAGAATTGACCTGGAAAACAGATGCGGGGGAGATAATTTAAGAATTATTATTATTTTTTAAAACCCTGACCTTCTGCCTTAGGATCAATACTATGTATTGGTTCCAAGGGAGAAGAGTGGTAAGGGCCAGGCAATGGGGGTTAAGTGACTTGCCCAGGGTCACATAGCTAGAAAGTGTCTGAGACCAGATATGAACCTAGTACCTCTTGTTTCTAGGCCTGGCTCTCAATTTACTATGCTACCTAGCTGCTCCCTAATTTAAGAATTATTGGACCACTTGAAAGTCATGATCAAATAAAGACCTCATCTTTCAGGAAATCATCTTTCAAGAAATTTTAAGGAAAACTGCTCTGATATTCTATAACCAGAAGGTAAAATAGAAATGGAAAAAATCCAACAATCACCTCCTGAAAGAGATCTCGAAAGTAATATTCTAGCCAAATTCCAGAACTTCCAAGTCAATGAGAAAATGTTGCAAGGAGCCAAAAAGAAATAATTCAAATATTATGGCGTGCCAGTCAGGATAATACAAGATTCAGTAACTTGTACATTAAAGATTGTGGGGCTTGGAATGTGACATTCCAGAGGGCAAAGGAGCTAAGACTTCATCCAAAAATCACTTACCCAGGAAAACTGAGCATTATCCTTCAGGGGGGAAAAATAATTATTCAGTGAAAGGGAGGATTTTCAAACATTCCTGATGAAAAGACCAGAGTTGAACAGAAAATTTGACTCTCAAATACAAGACTCAAAAGAAGCATAAAAAGGTAACCCGGAAAGAGAAATCAAAAGACATTCAATAAGGTTAAACTGTTTACATCTCTACGTTCTTGTAACTCCTAAGAACTTGATCATTATTAGGATAGTTAAAAGCAGTATACATAGATAGACAACGGGCAAACGTGTGAGGTGAACATGATAGGATGATATAAAAAAATTAAATTAAATTAAGGGATGAGAAAGAGGAATGCATTGGAAGAAGATGGAATGGAGAAATAAAATGGGATAAATCATTTCACATAAAGGAAGCATGAAAGAGCTTTTAAAATGGAGAAGAAGATGGAGGAGGTGGGAAGTGAGTGTGTGAACCATACTTACTCTCATCAGAATTGACTCAAAAAGGGAAGGGCATACACAATCAATTGGGTATAGACAGCTATTTTACCCTATGGGGAAGTGGGAGGTAAAGGGCATAAGAGAAGGGAGGGGAGCTGATAGAAAAGGGGGCCAATGGAAGCATGTGATTGTCAGAAACTAAACACTTTTGGGGATAGACAGAACAAAAGGAGAGCTAAAAGGATAAAGTGTGGGGGGGGGAATAGGATGGAAAGTAACAATAGTTGTAATGTGAAGAAAAACTAAGTCTCTTTGATAAAAGCCTCGTTTCTTAAATACATAGAGAAATGAATCCAACATACAGGAACACAAATCATTCCCCAATTAATAAATGGTCAAAGGATATGAACAAGCAGTTCTCAGGCAAAGCAATTCAATTTCTCTGTAGTCATACAAAAATGCTCTAAATCACTATTGGCAGGAGAAATGTAAATTAAAATAACTCTGAGGTACCATCCCTCACACAGCAGACTGGCTTTTATGACAGAAAAGGAAAATGACAAAACTTGGAGGGGATGTGGGGAAATTGAGACACTAATGCACTGTTGGGGGAGTTGTGAACTGATTCAGTCATTCCAGAGAGCAGTTTGGATCTATGCCTTAAAAGGCTATTGACCAGTACAAACCCATTGACCCAGTAATGTCATTACTAGGCTTGTATCCCAAAGAGGTTAAAAAAAAGCCTAACAACAAAAAGGAGAAGCATCCATATGTGCAAAAATATTGAAAGCAGCTCTTTTTGTGGGGCCAAATAGTTGAAAAGTGAGGTGATAACCATCAATTGAAGAATGGCTGAGAAGGTTACAGTACATGATTGTAATGGAATACTATTATACTGTAAGAAATGACAAGCAGGAGAAGCTCAGAAAAACCTGGAAGGACTTACATAAACTGAAGTAAACAGAACCAGGAGAGCATTGCATAAATACTGTGCAAAAAATAGCTGCTATGATCTAGAACAATCTCAAAGGACTCATGACAAAAAAAAATGTCATCTGCTTCCAGAGGAAAAAATGGATGGAATCTGAATCCAGACCAAAGCAAACTTTTTTCACTTTCTTTCTTAATTTTTTTATTTTTATTTTTTTTTAAACTCTTAACTTCTGTGTATTGGATCCTTGGTGGAAGAGTGGTCAGGTTGGGCAATGGGGGTCAAGTGACTTGCCCAGGGTCACCCAGCTGGGAAGTGTCTGAGGCAGGATTTGAACCTAGGACCTCCTATCTCTAGGCCTGACTCTCAATCCACTGAGCTACCCAGCTACCTCCAGCTCTTTCTTAATTTTTTTTTGTTCAAGTTTCCTTCCAAAAAAGGATTAATATGGAAAAATGTTTTACACGATTACACATGAAAAACACGTATCAGATTGCTTACCATTTTTTTTAAACCCTTGTACTTCGGTGTATTGTCTCATAGGTGGAAGATTGGTAAGGGTGGGCAATGGGGGTCAAGTGACTTGCCCAGGGTCACACAGCTGGGAAGTGGCTGAGGCCGGGTTTGAACCCAGGACCTCCTGTCTCTAGGCCTGGCTCTCACTCCACTGAGCTACCCAGCTGCCCCAGATTGCTTACCATTTAAGTGAGGGAAGGAAGGGAGAGAGGAAGAGAATTCAAGACTCAAAATTCTTTTTACATGTAATTGAGGGGAAAATAAATTGAATTTTTTAAATTAAAAAAAATCTCAGCCAGTTCAAGACAAAGGTGGGAAAAGGAGAACTTTGTGGAAAATGTTAGAAAATGTGTCTCCAGATTAAGAAATGAAAGCAGACAAAGGTTTGTGGATTATACAGAAGCCTTTCAGCTAAATAATCGCAACACTGTCTTCAATGGGAGAAATAGAAAGTGCTAGAGATGGCAATGAAAGAATAACGAACAAATATCTATATCTATATATATCTCAATACTTTTATGGATCTATGCTCTTCTTGTTGTGGATACTTCATCCAATCGTTACCCATTCCTACCTTCTCATCTTGTGTGATTTGCCCATTACCTCCCATAAATCCTCCAAAGAGAGTCCACCCAATAACACAACATAGGTTACAGAATTTATGCTTATATGTTATAGTCTGTGCTGACACAGGCTGTCTATCTGTAATCTCATGCCCTCACATGACTGGTCTACCTCGTTTTTCGGTCATAAACCTCGGGTGTTATGTTATG
Source organism: Gracilinanus agilis (assembly GCF_016433145.1). Taxonomy (NCBI): domain Eukaryota; kingdom Metazoa; phylum Chordata; class Mammalia; order Didelphimorphia; family Didelphidae; genus Gracilinanus; species Gracilinanus agilis. The sequence continues at coordinate 3,360 of NW_025345680.1, read as the reverse complement.
CTGCTTATTGCATGAAATTTATCATTGGTAATGGGCTGCATCCTATTTACATCTATCATATAATTCTCTTTTGCCCTTTGGCTGCCCCACTATTTGGATTCTTGGGAGACTGTATTATTCCATGATTCTCAGTCATATATACCTTCTCCTGGTGAATCCTGGTGTTTACAAGATACTTTTCTTCTTCAAGGAAAAGCTTGAGGTAATCAAGTGCTACCTTATTTCCACATTGTAATCGAGCCTGCTCCCTTCCTGAGATTTAATTATGGACCCAACTAATTGTCTGTCCTCAGTATCTGTCCAAAGTAGGTGTACTGATGAATGAGCTCAATGAGCTGCTCGATTGCTTAGCAATGGCATTTCTCTGTCTCTTGGCTTTTTCTTCTGTGGACTGTTAGGCTGAACTCTTTCAGAGGGTTATGAATCTTACTTAGAAGACTCTGCAGTGATTCCAGGCTAGCCACAATCTATAAGGCATTATCAAAAATCAGTAGTATCTAGATGATTTCAACAGAGAATCCCTCTTCTGTTGGCACTCTGTGTAAAATAATCACAGACCAACATGCCCCGGAATAGAACCATAGCTTAAGAGTTAAGACTCACCATTTATCAATGTGAGGGCCATTTAAGAGGCAGCTGACTGTGCAGTGAGACCATGGGTTAGTTAGACTAAAATCAACACCCAGTGAAAAGGGCAATTATAAAAGCTCTAAGCTGACCTACTTAAGCAACTTAGTGCCTTGGAAAAATAGGAAATAGATAAAAGCAAAGATATTGGCTCTGATTGTCACTATTTCCTAAAGGATGTTTAATAACTATAAAGTAATGAACACAATAAGGGGAACCAAAGGATCCAAATCTTCCCCAGAGAAAAACATAATGATTTCCTTATCAAGCAGAGAGACACCGCAGCCAAGAACAACACTGGTACAAGGTACAGCCATACAAAACATTACTCAGAAGAATTACAGAAGAGTGTAAAACAATACTACTTCACAAAACAACATAATGTAGTTCAGAAAAATATTTTCCTGGGGAAAGTTTGACATAAGACCCAACTAAGATACATCATACTGAGATAATTTATAGATAAACTTGGAAGGAAAACAAAAAACAGGTATATCAGCATTTCTTTAAGTAATTTGTTTTCACCATTAAAAGAAGCTGACAGTTGATGACAGGAGAATCTCCCTATCTGGACTCATGACACCTCTGCCCCAGATATGCTCTCTAAGGAAGTTTAAGAAAATGAAGTCTTGCAAAGCAGTTGGATGTAACCAAATCCATAATGGCCAAAAAGTACCAAAATGGTGATCAAGATTACCCAGCCAGATAGTTGTTTTCTCCTCTCATTTCTCTTAAATCTTCATAAAAAATTGTGTATGTAACAAGGAAGTCTTTGATGAAAATAAAAGAAGGGAGCAGTCAGGCTTTCAGAGAAAACTTTCCTCAGCACATTTCCATAGGCAGCAGCTATCCCGTTGTCCCTTTGGTAAATACATATTATCCAAATAGGGAAACATAAAAATTCAATCAGAGAATGTTATGCATGCCAGAGGGTGCCATGGTATAATGTTGGTGGTTTTCTTCCCTTTGCAGTCCCACAGTTGTGCATTACAGTGATTTGTGGTTTTGAGAGGAGAGGGAGCCCAGAACAGTTTTTGCAGAAATAAAGTGCTTTTGTGTTGATAGCCCGCTCATCCTAGCCTGTTTGCTGATAGCCAAAACAACAGTAAACTAGGCCCATATCTTCCCAGAAGTGTTTTTCTTTGTAAAGGGGGTGTCGTGGGTAGGGGGTAGATGTTCCCACAGTTATATTCACAACTAAACACATACCCTTCTTTCTCATGCTGGTTTCTCAAGCTGGGACTTGACAAATGGGAAGGATGGCCGCAATTCAGGGCCAATTTGAGTCCTTGGTGTGATCGCTTTTCAGTGGCCATGATGGCCTGGTTGTTTTGCGAAAAGGCTGAAACTCTGCATCTGTACCATCGAATGGGAAGGCGGCCAAGTTATTCTGTCAAATAACTTTAAGGTAAATTACGAAATAACGACAAGGCGTTTTTCCTACATTTAGATATTTTTCATTACTTTTTTTAAAGTGACGTTAAGGGTGTTGGGATAATACCAGAAAGTAGAGGTCACGTTCACATGGAAGAAACAAAAGCCCTGAATGCTAATTGGCCACAAATCAAACTCTTATAATTCAGCACTTGAGTGGAGTAAGACATCTTGGTAGGTGGGCAGAATCATGCTTCAGGTCAGTCGTTTTGAATGTGATATGAGAAGAACAACTGAACTTCCATGAATTGGGGTAGATGTGGGTGAGACACAAAGTGGTGTAGGAAGGACAGGAGGGAAGGGAGGGCAGGGTAGCCCAGGGACAAAATGTGAGGCAAGAACCAGGGGACCAGAGAACTTCTGATGCTTTTTATATTGGAGGGCAGAGTTTGATTTGACTGCATAAACTCCGGAGGTAGGGGCCGTAGACTGAAATGATGGTGGACAATCAATCGTGGCTCTTCAACTCTCCCATGGACAGCACCTTATTTGGCCCAAACAAATCCATTCATTGATGTAACACTTTCCATAGTCTTGGATCTGCCATAAGGTTCTTTCAGGACTTGTCCACCATCGATTTATAAAGGCACTCCATTAGAAGCCACTTCTTCTAGAACACGGCTCCCTTCACCATCAAGTATAGTCCATTTGGATTCCCAATCGAGTTGCTAAGTAAGAGACACAGAATCTTCATTCTCCCCATCCAGGTAACCTTTCTTAGACTCACAAGCATTGACTAACCCTTTCTTTTACCAACTGCTCATTCACACGCCCTTTCAGCAAGCCTGTGTTTTCCTAGCATCGGGCAGCACCACAGTGGCCTAGACTGGGCTTTCAGATGATCGGCACATTTTAATAAGCTTCCAGATATGCTGTCAAAAGCACTGGTGGTTTCATAGGTCGCCATTGGTCTCATTGGGGTCAAGCCATACCTTCTTCTTTACGTACAGATTAAAGAGTACTAGAGGTCAGTCTGAGTATTCTCATGGCTGTAGCTATAGTAAAGAAAAAGAAAGGGGCCCTAGTTCTTTTTAGTCCTCAAGGCCTTTCACTCTGTGTCTGACTCCATACTTCTTTCTTTACTCAGATAAGGTCCAATATCCTTGCTAAATTTCTTTGGGTATCTCTCAGTGGTCATTCTTTGATTCATTCATTCCGTTTCCTTATTATCGGTTATGATAAATAGTCACTGGGTTGCATGTAAAACTTTAAAATTATCAAAATGTTTTACACCTAAATGATCCCCTTTGAGTCTCACGATGACCTTGTGAAGAAGGTACGACTGATATAATATAATAT
>NW_025345679.1:0-10572 GCF_016433145.1 Gracilinanus agilis | reverse complement strand
CCAAATGGAGTCCTTGGCATTATGCCTGACACAGGTTAGACTCTTAGAAAATGCTGCTAGGCTTGATTTGGCTCCCTTGAAGAAGAGAAGGTGGTCCTCAGAGATTGGAGATTGTTGTGAGGAAGTTTACTAAATTATTATTTAGGAGACCTAGCAGGCAGGGCTAGAGAATTCTAAATGGAATGGGGAAGCAGAAAGTGTGGCTTTCTCTCTGAGACAGACTCCATGGTGGTTGGGACAAGTTTTAACTGATCCTGGGAGACTTCAGAGGAAATGGAGTTTACACCCTGATTTTCTGATATCTGGAAGGAGAATTTTGCCTGTGGGAGTTTAGGTAGAGACTATGAAATATAACCTGAGTTACTGGTCAGCTCAGGTTGGTTTAGCTCCCTGACTTACCCAATTGAAGGTGTACTGGCTGAAAACCTGGGAAAACTGTACCATCACTGGATTGTGACAGGACTCTGCAGTGAGGATATCCCACTTTCCTTGCTGATCTCCATTGTGCCCTGTCCTGCTTTAGGTTTAGTTCAGTGTAGAGAAGTCCCTCCCCTGACCCTGTGGTTTGCCCATAGTTTGGAAGTATAGAAACTTCTATTCCTATCCTTTAGACCAGTGATTCCCAAAGTGGGTGCTACTGCCCCCTGGTGGGCACTGCAGTGATCCAGGGAGGCAGTGATGACCAGAGGTGCATTTATCTTTCCTGTTAATTGTTATTAAATTTGAAAAAAAAATTTAATTTCCAGGGGGCTAAGTAATATTTTTTCTGGAAAGGGGGTGGTAGGCCAAAAAAGTTTGGGAACCACTGCTTTAGACCATAGTTCCCTTAATTAAATTTGTTACAAACCCTCTTGTCATTTTATTTGCTGGTTTCACAGACTCCCTTGGCTAGGTAGAGCAGGGTGACAGTTAAGGCCCAACTGTCATTTCTGTCAACAGTCATTTCCCTCTAACAGCTAAACCCAATTTCCCTAACTTGTTACGTCCCCACCTATTGTCCATTCCTGTTTTCTACTCACCCTTCTGAATCCACATATAATATTTATGTTAACTCCCCTGTTTTTCCCCATAAGAGGATGAGGGCACTGAACAGTTGATGGAACAATTCAATGGAAGTGGCATAGAGGGAGGAGACCAGGGAAACTCATGAAGCTGCCTCAGCTCAGGGAAGGCAGAGTCAGGGCTGATACTCCTGGAAAACAGAAAAGACTCAAGACAGCTAAGTGGGGATGCAGGGACCAGAAACACCTGAGTTTCAATCCTGATTCACACATTTAGTAATTAGGAGAACGTGGAAACTTACTTAAGTCACTGAAGCTCCTTCAAACCCTTTCCTGCCACCCTTCAACATGGGCTTAACAGTATCTCACTGCCAAAGATGGTGTGAGAGCCAAGTGAAATCAAAAGTGTAAAGGGACTGTAGCAAAGCTTAGAGTGTCAAGTAAATACTGACTAGTAGTATAGACATGACTGTGTCTGGGAGAAGCATAAGCCCAATTTTTTGACAAGACCAAGGTCTTTTGGAGTCATAGTTTGTGTATTTTCCTTTGAGATGGGCATGGCCATTGTATGAAGACACTTCTTCAGGCTCAGTCACATTCTTTCTGGCTGCTGTCCCCAAATCTACCATTGAAGGTTATTCCCTTCTCTAGCCAAAATCCTGGGACCCCGCCTAGATTCTCAGCTCCTTTCATCTGCACCCCTGTGCTGGACGATAGCAGAGCCTGTGGAAGATACTTTTTTTCTGTTTGTCCCTCTATACTAACTTTTTCTTGATGTCACAGCTATACTTCATGGACCATGGCACTTGCCTGCTCCACAGAATGGGATGAATGGTATCCCTCTATCAAGGAGACAGTTAATGTACGGTCTAAAGGTCAGAAAACCTGGCTCTTGGTTAGATTCCTCAGATACTGGGATTCTGCTGTGAACTCTGTAGGATTAGGTGTGAACACTCTCTTCACTGCAAAGAAGACAGCAGCCCTCCATTCTCTCATCTGGACATTTGACAAATCCTTAGGAAACTGGTGGGATTGATATATCAAAAGAGAAAATTCCCCTTCCTTCTTTCTGAGGAATGAATACTTGGATGCCTTCAGGAAGTGTCTCAGGGCTAAAGGTAAGTAGTAGATGAGGTCCTAAGGACAGAGTTTGTGAGGGAGTAAGAAAGAGGGTGAACAATGAGGGGGAGGGGAAAAGTACTGAGGTGTGAACTTTGGGGAGGGCAGTTTGAGATGGGAATTCACACCTTCTCAAAGTAAAAGGCAGAGAACAACAGATCTCTGGGGATAAATATAAAAGGCCAGGACCAGCTCATTTTGAGCACTTGCTCAGAGCTGGGATTCCAACTGGAGCTGTGTTCCTGACTGAGAAGCCTCCTGAAGGACAGCAAAGGTAGGTTTCCCTTCCAGGAAACACCTTTCAGTTTTACTTCTATGAAATTGGAAGGATAACCTGTTTGAGGGACTGAGGAGAGACAGACTCTTGGGGAATTTAGAGTTACTATAGTTATTGGCTTTGACTCAGTGTTGGGCATATGATCATAGCTCCCTGAACAGAATCATATTCCTTGCCCTGCCTAAACCTCAGTTTCCTTCTCTGCCAAAAAGGAACATTGACTGGCTGCAGTGCCCTAACTCCCAAAGCATTTTAGTAGCCAGTAGCCAGAGACTGGCAGTTAGAAGGTCATGAGATGAACAGGATTATACCATGACACCAGGCCCCCTCATGGGGAGCAGTGTCTAAACTTGGATCTCCTGCTAATTAGGTCTGGGAGCATCCAGACTAGCCAGCATGGATCTTCATGCTCAATTCATTAGAGAGCTCCTGAGCCAGCCTCCAAAGCACATTGGACTAATGTTGAATCATCTGGGTTTTCTGAGATCTTCTCTATGCACTCAGTAGGCAGCCAGTCAGGTCAACAGCGCCAGAAAAAGCACTTTCTATGTGCTAATCTGTGTGTTAAGTGAAGGAGATTAGAAGAAAGAACCAGCCAAGGAGACTACGAAAGAACAGTCAGATCATTGAGAAGTAACAGGAGAAAACACAATGTCAAGAAATCCCAGAGAGAATATAAGGGGAAGGGTTAAGAATGGCGTAAGTAATGGGAGTGGTCCTAAACAGAGGGGTAAGTGCTAGTAGGATAGAAGAGGATGAGGATTAGAGAAATTGGGGATTACAGAATATACTATCAGCTGGGGAAGGAGGGAAAAGTTGAGACAAATGATGACTGAAGGGGGGCTTCTATTGCCCAAGAGAAGGGTTACTTCTACTTGAGGGAGAGATGGGGTAAGACAGTGAATTAATTTCAGGGGAAGAAGATAGGCAGAGGGACCTCAATCCAATGGCCTCAATTTCATCCAGTTTAGAATGGGGCAATGGTCTCATCTGTGGAAACTGGGAGAGGCCATGTGGAGGGAGGCTTGATGGAATGAAGGAAAATGTTTAGAATAGTTGCTATGTAGCTTGGGATACTGAATCAAATATAGAATTGTGAAAGGGCCTGTAAATATTTACAAACATAAAGCTCATGAGAATAGAATCTTTTCCCCCCTTTTCACCATTACATTTTCCATTTAGTTTTGTTCATATATTAAAATGACTTTTGATTATAACCATTTAATAAATGATTTAATGACATCTAATCTCATTTATTTTCTTCTTCCTTTCCAGAGTTTGACTTGTCAAGAAAAGCAATGTACTCTGCTTGCCCCCTCTTTCGGCACAGCTCAACTATGTTGGAGCTCACTCACAGACAAAGACTAGGGAGAAAAGAAGTTGTGGAAGTGAGAGACAAGGAAGAACTAGAGGAAGAGAGGCAGCCCAGAAGGCAACCTGAAGATAAGAAAGCAGCACCGTCAGGCTCCATTTTGGCCATCAGTGGCACCATGTCATTTTCAAGGGACCCAGAGAGAAGTGGAAGGAAAGTGATTTCTGATGAAAGCTGCATGAAGCTTCCTTTGCTACCCCAGTTTGTTCCAGGACATTTGGAAGACTTGGAAGATGCCCTCATCCTGAGATCACCTGACTGTACAATCTCCTCACATGAAAGGAAAGAGAAGGAGATAAAAATGCACAAAGACCATAAACTGAGAAGTCAACTGAAAGATAATGAAGCATTTCTTTCATGTTCTATTTTGGTTGGTGATGCCACCTTGTCAGCTTCAAGGGACCCACAGAGCAAAAAAAGTGAAGTGAGTTCTGATGCAGAATTCATGAGGATTCCCTTTCCACCTCAGTTTGTTCCAGGATGTTTGGAAGCCTTGGAAGATGCCCTTGAAGTGAATTCTGATGAAGGGTTTATACGGATTCCTTTGCCACCTCAGTTTGTTCCAGGATGTTTGAAAGACTTGGAAGATGCCCTTATGTGCCTCAACTTTCCTCCTGCCTACCAGACTGATGAAAGTAAAGACAACTGAAGTGATAACAGTGATGGTGACAATCCCACTGACCTCAATTATAGGTATAGGAGTGGCAGGGATCACAGCCATGGAAAGCATGCCAATGAGGTCTACAGCAATGGCTATGGTGAATATGGACAGGGGATTGCTGAAAAGGCCTTGAGAAGGGATTAAAATGTTTGGAATGGCTTCTTCTGGTGAAGGGGAAAGGGAATCCTTTAGGGAGGGTTCAAAGGACTGGCTCTTTAAAAAAAATCTGAAATAAAAATTAGTGAAATTTTTATCCCTTTAATTTTTAAATGGGATTTCCCCCACATGACTGTATACTGTTGTTCAGACCATTTGATTATACTCCCTCCTCACATTATCCATCTGTCCTTTTCTCTTACACAAACAACTAAAAGAACACAGAATGTATCCTGCTTGCTTCCACCTTCACAGCATGCAATCTGAGTTGGAGCTCAGCCACAGAGAAGCTGTAGAGAGGAGTGGAAGCATTGTAGAAGGGAAAGAGAAGCCAGACGTGCATCAAGCCTGTGGATCCAGAACTCAGCCAAAAGACGAGGAAACATTTCCTCCAGGTTCCACTTGCCTTGATGGTGTCACCATGTCAGCATTGGAAGTAAAATGAGATCTGATTAACCATTCCTAGAGCCTCCTTTTGCCATCCCAGTTCTACTCAGGACAATGAAAGGTTTTGAAGGGAGCCTTATACAAGCCAAAGTGCCACATGACTACCAGAGATGGAGCCAGAAGAATTCAGAGCAGTGCCACTTTCCAATGCCAGGAGGAAACTCCAGACAGCCAATGTGCACTCAGACTCTAGAACCTGCCAGGCACTGGTACAGATGATGTGAGGAGGTCAATGGGGAGGCCCCTTCCCACACTGACCTCTGGGGATTTTCTCACACTCACTTAAGCTTTTCTTCTCCTCTAGGGGTTAGCTAGAGACAAGGAAACTCAGTTACACTAGACAGACAGAGGTACACCTCCACACTCTCTCTCTTCTGGAGGCGGCTCCTACAAACTCAAATAAATGGCAAGAACCACCTCAAACCAGTAGGAGTGAATGTGGCAAAATTTCATGGAAAATCTGATCTCTGAAGAAGAGATAAGACAGTCCTATCCCAGCACTTGGCAGACATGGGAGCCTCTTGGTGGGGGTATTGGGCAGATTCTGTTGGATATGTTGGTCAGTTGTGCTCACTCTTCTCTCCCCCTTTCACCCTTGTAACAGAAATCCTGTTTTACCTTAGATGGCTGTGGGAGAGGCTGGGGAAGGAGGATTCTGGGGGAAATTCTGCTTATGGAGAAAAGCAACCTTTCAATAAAATGAATCTGTAAAACCACAACTCCATTGGTCAGTCTGTCTGTTGTTGAAGTGTTTTCTCTGTATGTTCCCAACAGCATTCCAAATCTCTGTGAGCACTGCAGGCTGAGTTTGCTCAGCTTCCTAGAATGTGAGAGTGAGACTGGGAACCCAGGGAAGACTGTCCTGAGGCAGAGCCTAAGGCTGTGATTAAGCCAATTGGGATAAACCATTGCTAGTGGCTGTGGGATTGTAGCCACACACTTCATTTGGGATTGCAGTTCCTCAGAGGTAATTGTAATAAATTCAGGAGGAGGGGCATGAAGTTGAGACCAATCTGGGGTTTGAGTCCCCTCCTCACTTACTACTGCCCCTTATCACAGTGAGACTAATTGGCGTCCCCTTGGAAAACAGGGGGCCCTGGGAGGGTGTGCCACTGTTGGGGGGCTGAAGAGGTCCCTCCTCAAGGAGAAGTGAGTGATACCCTGGTTCAGAGTTGATGGGAATCTAGGTTCATAGAAACCTCCCCCTTCCTTATAGCAGATTGTCAGGCTTAAGATGTAGATAAGCTTGACTAGGCTGTTTCACTCCCTTCCAAGCTAGTCTCCCTAAAATGGAACTAATGCAATCTGATATTTCTTGTATTTATTTAAATCAACAAAGAGTGAGGAATGGATGTGGGTTATTAAAGATTCCAGGCCTGGCTTTCTATGCAATGAGCCACCTAGCTGCCCCAAACTCAGATCATTAACAGTTAGTGACCCAGAGTTACTCTCCTAACTGCTGACTGTAACACACATTAGCACCTATTAAAAAGCTATAGAGTAATTCCTACCTCATTCTCCTCCTTTCTTCCTTCCTTTCCCTCTTCCTCCCTTCCTCCCTCCTCATTTCTTTCCTTTCTTCCCTCTGCTCTGGAGACACTAGTTTGTAAGAATCCAAACTAGTTTCCTTTCCAAGCTGTTCTCAATAGCCATTTGGGGACTAGAGTGGTTCAAAGAAAGCCCATCCCAAGAGAGGTGAAGGGGCTTAATGAAGACCAAGGATCCACTCAGGTAGAGGGGAAGGATTTCCATCACTGATACTCTGATACCATTGAGGAAAAAAAAAACCCTCAGCTTCCTTCTGGGAATCAATAGTTTCTATTGCTAAGGACTGGGCATTGGAGATTAAGACAAGACCCTGGAAGTGACTGAGACCACATGTGAACACAGCACTTTCCATTTCTAGGTCTGGCCCTCAATCCAATGAACCACCTAGCTGCCCCCTCTGACCCCTTTCACCTTAAGCACCATTAATTGCTTCTGGGTCATTGCCTTTGCTTTTTCCCTGGAATTTTCTAGCAATAATAATTCATGTTACTACTAACCCCTATTAGTCAAGGAAGACCAATCAATTAAAAGATGACAATATAACCCAAGATGATCTGATTTCTGACTGGACGAAGGGTTTGGGACACTCCAAGGTGGGAGGGGGAGAGTGCAATTCCCTGAAGTCAGGAAAAGAGATGTCCAGCTCCTCCCCAATCATCTCTAAACTGTTAAAAGAACATGGAAACAATAACTGATTGACCAGAGGGGCCAGTTATCAGAGAAAACACATAGGGTGCTTGAGATGTACAATTATGAGGAAGTTCCTTCCATCACTCTTAGGATCTGACTTTGTTTCTGCTCAACATGGCCTAGGTCCCTGGTAAGGGTCTCCAAATGGCAGGTACAGGTGGTCCAGTTTCCCAGGCACACAGAGCTAGGTTCAAAGCTATGCAGGAAGGCTTTCTTTTTATTCACACAATAGAATAAACTTTATCACAGGACAGAATTTAGACTCGGTCCTTGGCTGAATGAAAAGGAACTGAGCTAGTTCCAGATTTCAGTCACAAGATGGAGTCATGGTGGCTCAGACGATTCCCACAATTAACCCCTTCCTGTCTAAATACCCTCAATTTTCTCACACTTATCCAGAAAAAAAGCAAGTGAAATTTTTGCTGAATGCTTTATAAAAATCAAAGTAAATTATTTCTACTCTGTTCACTTGATCTCACCATCTAGTCATCCTCCTGTATTAGGATGGTTTGGGGGAATGGGATGAGATGGAATTAATTTGTCCAGTAACAAGATGTTACCCTGTGGGTTGAAGGCCAATAGTTAACTCTGACCAGGGCAGAGCCTGGTCTGAGATCAACACACAGACCACTCAGTAACTAGGAAAGTACTTATTTTAATAGGGAAAGGTTAAAAGGGAAATAGGATAACCCTGATGCTAATTTCCACTACCTACAGTCCCCAGGATCTAAATGTCTCCTCATGGAGAGTCTTCAAAGAGTTTTTGGACTACTCTAATCCCTCTCCTCTCTCACCTAAAAATCCCAGTCCCAGCTATAGCTAACTGCGCTCAACCCCCTTAGTTAGTATTAGAGGTAATGGTCTGTGGCCAGCTTGGCAAGAACCATGGAAAGTCCTAGATCCAAAAAGGACTCAGACCATGTCTTACAATCAGAGCAGACAGATGATTCAGGATTCACAAGGTTCTTTTCCAAGGGAAATACAATAATGAGATAACAAAAAGACAGCAGGCAGGATAGGATAGGATCAGCAACTTAAGGAAAAGCAGCCACTGTCCCCAGGCACCTCCAGAGAGAGCCAGCCAAATCCCTTAGTACCAGTCTAACCCTTCCTTCAACATTCCAGAGTCTTTCCTTCTGCAATCCCTGCAGACTATACTCTCTTGCTGTAACACTTTCTTCATTATAACACTCCCAAGGCAGCATCTGAAATCACTAGTGTGGTTTGTTCTTGAGGAAGCCATGTAGGCTCATTCAAAGATTATCTGTGAATGTCCAGGAAAGGAAATGGTGATAACAATTATCCTTTAGAATTTGGCCGAGAGAATTTTCAGATAAATCAAAAGTATCAATAAACACATGAGAAAGTGCTCTAAATCTCTAATAATCAGAGAAATGCAAATCAAAAACAACTCTGAGGTACCACCTCACACCTAGCAGATTGGCTAAAATGACAGCAGGGGAGAGTAATGAATGTTGGAGGGGATGTGGCAAAATTGGGACATTAATGCATTGCAGGTGGTGTTGTGAACTAATCCAACCATTCTGGATGGCAATTTGGAACTATGCCCAAAGAGCACTAAAAGATTGCCTGCCCTTTGATCCAGCCATACCATTGCTGAGTTTGTACATTCAAAGAGATCATAGGGGAAAAGACTTATACAAAAATATTTGTAGCCACACTATTTGTGGTGGCAAAAAAACTAGAAAACAAAGGTATGCCCATCAACTGTGGAATGACTGAACAAATTGTGGTATCTGTTGGTGATGGAATACTATTGTGCTAAAAGGAATAATAAACTGGAGGAATTCCATATGAACTGGAATGACCTCCAGGAATTGATGCAGACTGAAAGGAGCAGAACGAGGAGAACATTGTACACAGAGACTGATACACTGTGGTAAAATCACAAGTAATGGACTTCTGTACTAGCAGCAATGCAATGACCCAGGACAGTTCTTAGGGATTTATGGAAAAGAATGCTCTCCACATTCAGAGGAAGAACTACAGGAGTGGAAACACAGAAGAAAAACAACTGCTTGAACACATGGTTTGATGCAGACATGATTTGGGATGTAGACCCTAAATGACAGCCCTAGTGCAATTATCAATAATATGGAAATAGATTTTGATGGATGACACATGAAGAAACCAGTGGAAATGAGCATCAGCTCTGGGGAGGGGGTTTGGGAAGGTGGAGGGGAGAGTAAGAACACGAATCATGTAACCATGGAAAAAATTTTTCTAAAAAATAAAATTTTTTTAAATTAAAAAAAAAACACCACTAAAGGGCAATAAAATCTTTCCTTAAAAAAAAAGAACCAAAAAAAAAGGCCAAGAACCAAAGCCCAGGTTCCTCAACATTTATTTGTTTCCTGGAAACAGTAAACAAAATGAGGGCTTTTTTTTTCTCTTCCAACAGTAAAAGAGCACTTCTCCTTTTCTCTGTATTCCCTCCCCTGAAAAAAGAATTACTTCTTTTATATTGTATTACATCACCCTCTTTTCCAAATCAATTTCTTCTTTCTATTAGATAAGACATATAACTATTGCACTATAAGGAATAATGAACTGGAAGAATTCCATGTGAACTGAACAACCTCCAGGAATTGATGTAGAGCAAAAGAAGCAGAACCAGGAAGTTTAAACACAGAGACTGATACACTGTGTCACAATCAAAAGTAATGGACTTCTCTATTAGCAGCAATGCAATCATCTTGGACAATGCTGAGGGACTTATGAGAAAGAACACTATCCACATCCAGAGAATGAACTGTGGAAGTAGAAACACAGAAGAAAAACAACTGCTTGATCACATTGGTTAATGAGGACATGACTGGATATGTAGACCCTAAGTGATCACCCTAATCAAATATTAATAATATGAAAATATTAATAATATGGAAATAGGTCTTGATCATGACATATGAAAACCCAGTGGAATTACTCATTGGCTACTGGTGGAGGGAAAGGAAGAACATGAATTATATAACCATGAAAAAATATTTTAAATTAATTAATTAAATAAACTTCTTAATTTGAAAAAAGATAAGCTATATATTAGGTGAAATCATAGATACATTACTAGATCATGGAAAATAAGCACTGTCAGGTCTAATGATGGGAGAAGAGTTTATGACTATATGAGACAAAAAGCTTCACTGGAGGTAATATATATCAGTTCAAATACATAAAATCAAAATTTTTGCATGAATAAGCAAATGCAACAAACATTCAATGAAAATGAGGAAAACAGAGGGGAATCTCCCTGCAACAACTTTGCCTGATTAAAGTCTTCTTT
>NW_025345678.1:0-5171 GCF_016433145.1 Gracilinanus agilis | reverse complement strand
CTCATAAAACGGAAGCAAATAGCAGAGTGGATTAGAAACCAAAATCCTACCATATGTTGTCTACAAGAAACATATATGAGGCAGGTGGACATACATAAGTTTAAGGTTCAGGGCTTGAGCAAAATCTTTTGGGAGTCAAATGAGAAAAAGAAGGCAGGAGTGGCTATTATGATTTCTGACAAAGCCAAAGTAAAAATAGATATGATTAAAAAACACAGGGAAGGTCATTACATCCTGATTAAAGGCAGTATAAACAATGAGGAAATAACACTGCTCAATATGTATGCACCAAGTGGCATAGCACCCAAATTCATAAAGGAGAAACTGGCAGAGCTCAAGAAGGAAATAGATAGTAAAACCATACTAGTTGGAGATCTAAATATTCCTCTCTCAGATCTAGATAAATCAAACCAAAAAATGAATAAGAAAGAGGTAAGAGAGGTGAATGAAGTCCTAGAAAAAATTAGATTTAATTGATATGTGGAGAAAAATAAATAGGGACAAAAATGAATACACCTTCTTTTCAGCTGCAAATGGCACATTCACAAAGATTGACCATGTTATAGGGCATAGAATCATTGAAAACTAAGGCAAAAGATCAGAAATAATAAATGTAACCTTCTCGGATCACAATGCAATAAAAATAATAATTAGTAAGGGCACCAGGACAGGAAAATCAAAAACTAATTGGAAATTAAATAATATGATTCTCCAAAACCAATTTGTCAAAGAAGGAATCATGGAAACAATCAATAATTTCATTGAAGAAAATGACAATGATGAGCCATGCTACCAAACTCTGAGGGATGCGGCCAAGGCAGTACTCAGGGCGAAATTTATATCCTTGAGTGCATATATTAACAAATTAAGGAGGGCAGAGATTAATGAATTGGGCATGCAAGTCAAAAATTAGAAAGCCAGCAAATTAAAAATCCCCAGATGAAAACTTATTTAGAAATACTAAAAACCAGGGGAGAAATTAATAAAATCGAAAGTAAAAGAACTATTGAATTAATAAATAAGACTAGAAGCTGGTACTTTGAAAAAACAGATAAAATAGACAAAGTACTAGTCAATCTAATAAAAAAAGGAAAGAAGAAAACCAAATTGATAGTATCAAAGATGAAAAGGGAGACCTCACCTCTAATGAAGGGGAAATTAAGGCAATCATTAAAAACTATTTTGCCCAATTATATGGCAATAAATATAGCAATTTAGAAGATATTGACAAATATTTACAAAAATATAAACTGATTAATAGATTAATAGCAGAAGAAATAGAATACCTAAATAATCCCATATCAGAAATAGAAATTGAATAAGCCATCAAAGAACTCCCTAAGAAAAAATCACCAGGGCCTGATGGATTCACAAGTGAATTCAATCAGACATTCAAAGAGCAACTAATCCCAATATATACAAATTATTTGATAAGATAAGCAAAGAAGGACTCCTACCAAATTCCTTTTATGACACAAAGATGGTACTGATTCCAAAGCCAGAGAGATCAAAAACAGAGAAAGGAAACTACAGACCAATCTCCCTAATGAACATAGATGCAAAAATCTTAAATAGAATACTAGCAAAGAGACTCCAGCAAGAAATTAAGAAGATCATCCACCACGATCAGGTGGGATTTATACCAGGAATGCAAGGTTGGTTCAACATTAGGAAAAGCACCCAAATAATTGACCATATGAACAGTATAACAAACAAAAATCACATGATTATCTCAATAGATGCTGAAAAAGCCTTTGACAAAATACAGCATCCTTTCCTATTGAAAACACTGAAAAGTATAGGAATAGAAGGACCTTTCCTAAAAATAATAAACAGTATATACCTAAAACCATCAACAAACATCATATGCAATGGGGATAAATTAGAAGCCTTCCCAATAAGATCAGGAGTAAAACAAGGATGCCCATTATCACCTCTATTATTCAACATAGTACTAGAAACACTAGCAGTTGCAATTCAAGAAGAAAAAGAAATTGAAGGTAACCAAATAGGCAAGGAGGAGACTAAGCTATCTTTGCAGATGATATGATGGTCTACTTAAAAAATCCTAGAGAATCAACTAAGAAGCTTGTAGAAATAATAAACATCTTTAGCAAAGTTGCAGGATACAAAATAAATGCACCTAAATGATCAGCATTTCTATATATTTCCAACATATCACAGCAGCAAGAGGTAGAAAGAGAAACGACTTTTAAAATCACCCTAGACAATATAAAATACTTAGGAATCTATCTACCAAAACAAACACAGTAATTATACGAAAACAACTACAAAACACTTTCCCAACAAATAAAACTATATCTAAACAATTGGAAAACCATTGATTGCTCATGGGTAGGACGACCTAACATAATAAAAATGACAATTCTAACGAAATTAATTTACCTGTTTAGCGCCATACCTATCAAACTACCAAAAAACTTCTTTACTGAATTAGAAAAAACTATAACAAATTTCATTTGGAATAACAAAAGATCAAGAATTTCAAGGGAAATAATGAAAAAAAAAACGTGAAGGAAGGTGGCTTAGCATTACCAGATATTAAACTATACTATAAAGCAGCAGTCATCAAAACAATATGGTAGGGGGCAGCTGGGTAGCTCAGTGGATTGAGAGCCAGGCCTAGAGACGGGAGGTCCTCGGTTCAAATCCGGCCTCAGACACTTCCCAGCTGTGTGACCCTGGGCAAGTCACTTGACCCCCATTGCCTACCCTTACCAATCTTCCACCTATAAGTCAATACCCAGAAGTTAAGGGTTTAAAAAAATTAAAAAACAAACAAACAAACAAACAAAAAAAAAACAATATGGTACTGACTAAGAGACAGAGAGGAGGATCAATGGAATAGACTTTGGGTAAATGACATCAGCAAGACAGTGTATGATAAACCCAAAGAGCCCAACTTTTGGGACATGAATCCACTATTTGACAAAAACTGCTGGGAAATTTGGAAAACAATATGGGAGAGATTAGGTCTAGATCAACATCTCACACCCTACACCAAGATAAATTCAGACTTGAATATAAAGAGGGAAAGTATAAACAAGTTAAGTGAACACAGAATAGTTTACTTGTCAGATCTGTGGGAAAGGAAAGACTTTAAAACCAAGCAAGAGTTAGAGAAAATTACAAAATGTAAATTAAATGATTTTGATTACATTAAACTAAAAAGTTTTTGTACGAACAAAAACAATGTAGTCAAAATCAGAAGGGAAACAACAAATTGGGAAAAAAATCTTTATAAAGAAAAACTCTGACATGGGTCTAATCACTCAAATATACAAGGAGTTAAAGCAATTGTATAAAAAAATCAAGCCTTTCCCCAATTGATAAATGGGCAAGAGACATGAATAGGCAATTTTCAGGTAAAGAAATCAAAAGTATCAAAAAGCACATGAGAAAGTGTTCCAAATCTCTAATAATTAGAGAAATGCAAATCAAAACAACTCTGAGGTATCACCTCACACATAGCAGATTGGCTAAAATGAAAGAAGGGGAGAGTAATGAATGTTGGAGGGGATGTGGCAAAATTGGGACATTAATGCATTGCTGGTGGAGCTGTGAACTGATCCAGCTATTCTGGCTGGCAATTTGGAATCATGCTCAAAGGGCTATAAAAGAATGCCTGCCCTTTGAACCAGCCATACCATTGCTGGGTTTGTACCCCAAAGAGATCATAGATAAACAGACTTGTATGAAAATATTTATAGCTGCGCTTATTGTGTGACAACAAATTGGAAAAGGAGGGTATGTCCTTCAATTGGGGAATGGCTGAACAAATTGTGGTATATGCGGGTGATGGAATACTATTGTGCTAAAAGGAATAATAAACTGGAGGATTTCTAGGCGAACTGGAGAGACCTCCGGGAACAGATGCAGAGCGAAAGGAGCAGAGCCAGAAGAACGTTGTACACAGAGACTGATATACTGTGGTAAAATTGAATGTAATGGACCTCTGTACCAGCAGCAATACAGTGACTCAGGACAATTCAGAGGGATTTATGGTAAAGAATGCTACCCACATTCAGAGGAAGGACTGCAGGAGAGGAAACATATAAGAAAAACAACTGCTTGAACGCATGTGTCGGGGTGGACATGATTGAGGGTGTAGACTCGAAACTACCACACCAATGCAACTACCAACAATTTGGAAATAGGTCTTGATCAAGGACACATGACAAAACTAGTGGAAATGTGCGTCAGCCATGGGTGGGGGGAGTGCTGGGGGCGAAGGGGAAAGTAGGAGCATGAATCATGTAAACATGTTAAAAATGAATATTAATAAATGTTTAAAAATATCTTATACTGTTTTGGTTCCGGGTTAAGATGGCGGCAGAGTAAGAAGCAGCTCTAAACCTCTCCTGACCGAAACACACAAAACTCCTCAAGGGGACATAAAAACAAGTCCAGACGAACGGAGGAACCCCACAACAGGGCACAGCGTGGAAGGTACGTGGAATCGAGACATTTCCAAGCTAAAAAGGGCTCTCACTCAAGCGCGAGCTGAGCAACCGCCCCACCCCCACCCCCTCCACACTCACCTATAGCTCTGAACCCAGCTAAAAAGAAATAGAGCAAGTTTGGGGCACCCATCGAGTCATCAGCAGCTCCGGGACCTGTTCCTGAGAACAGCAAGACTTAGGACCCCATTAAGTCAAGAACGCACGCGAAATCTGAGCGCGCGCGCGGGAGCGGACGCTGGGAGCGGAGCGCCGGCTGAGCAGAGGCGTGGGTGCCGGCTGAGCAGAGGCGTGGGTGGAGGCAAACACAACCAGGAACTAAAGCCTAAGTGGGGAACCAGTGCAGACGGGTATACGACTGTGGAAGTAGCTCCCTGAGACTTGTAAAGAAACCTCCTGCAGAGGTTCAAGCAAGGGAATCCACCAGGGGGCTTGACCTTGGAAAAAACTAGAACTCAGTCCTCAGGAGCCAATAGATCTCAGACAGACACTGAGAGCGAGGATAAACCTGAGAAGCTGCTGGGCTAATGATGGCTAACCAGTTACAGGAAATTCAGAAGAGAAAGAATAATAACAAAAAAAAGAAGTCTTTAACACTCGACAGCTTCTACACAGAGAAAATCCAGACAACCCAGCAAACAGAAGAGGAGAACAAACAACCATCCAGACCCTCCCCAAATAAGGAAAACT
>NW_025345677.1:0-4361 GCF_016433145.1 Gracilinanus agilis | reverse complement strand
GAGAGAGAGAGAGAGAGAGAGAGAGAGAGAGAGAGAGACAGATGATAAAAAAATAGGTGGATAATATAGATAATGGCTAGATGACGATAGAAAGATAGATGATAGATTAATAACAAACTACAAACTGGGACGTGGTTTAGTGTTTTCGTGCTTTCCCAGACTTAAGAAAGTGAGAGATTAAACATAAAGGTGTGTCCTGCCAGCTTTGCTTCTCAAAGAGCAGCTGGTACACCTTCATCATCTTACCCTTGTCAGGGGAGCTCAGCCAAGTTCTACATGTGCACCATGGAGTGTGCTTGAACCAGAGACAGCCAGGAGCAGCCCCCAATGACCCCAAAGAGCTCAGAAAAATAGCACAGCAGAAGGCTAGACATGGAGGTGGGAAGATGAACTCCAAGCTGGCCTCAGACAGGTACTGGCTGTATTGCCCTGATGAAGTCACTTTCATCTGTCTGCCTCGGTTTCCTCATTTGGAAAAGGAGACCTCCCAGAGCTGCTGTGAGGATACCATGAGATGATATTTGTAAACTGCTTGCAGATCCTCTAGCATGAGAAGAGAGCCGGCTCTAATAAGGCAGGCAGGAAGAGGAGGATGAATTTGGCTAATGTTAAGATTAAAAATGATAAAGACTGATATAATAAGATAAATTAGAAGTTTAATTAAAGCCATGGTCATGTTGGTAAAATATATATGACCACGCCTGACTAACTTTTAAATTTACCACCTGAGCCCATCTTGTCCCTCTCGTACGCCAGCCAGCCACTCAGCAAAACCAAGAGACCTCCTCTAGGTCCTCCTCTAAATTTAAGCTGCCCCCTGTGTGGGGACCTTTGATGTCCCCACATCCAAAGACCGGAAACCCATTGGAATCATGGGTAATGTAGTCTCAAAGCCCCCCCCCCCATGTCCATAGGGAGTCTGCTAGACACTTCCAAATAGCACTTTCCTGAATTCAAAACAAACATTTCCCCCTGAAAGAATAAGATTTAAGAAAAAAGAAGAAAAAATTAACTTGTGAATGAAATGTAAAATATGCAAAAAAAGTAAGGAAAATAAACTTATAACAGGCCTTTGAATCAAGGCCCAGTTAAAGTGATTTAAGCAGTTTGCAATGACCCATTCAGGGCGGGGACTTATAGAAATAAGGGAAACATCTCTCTCTGATCTGATTTGCCATCAACTTCTCAGGGAACGTGCCAATAATAACCAATCTTAGGTGCTTCACTAGGAGCTTAAGTTGAGGGGACCCACGTCCTCTAAAGTTTTAGAAAAGACTGGGACTCCAGGACTCAAACCCCAATTTTCAAGCCCTTCAGTATTGGCAATAGAATTTCTGCAAGCCATGCAGATTCTCAGTCAAATCTTCTTTTTTCTTAAATCTTATTCTTTTTATTTTGCCAATTGATTTCATACAACCCCTGTGACTCAGCCACTCATCCTTAGCTGACCTGAGATACCCTTTTCAAGGGAAAAAGGGTGCATTTAAAATTTTCCTCAGGGGGATGTGTATTAAGTTTTTTTTTAAAAATAGAAAATGTAAAAATATATGTATATTTAGCTATTTTAGGAGTAATTTCAGGGGGAAATATATGATTCTTAGAAGGAAATGTATGTTTTATAATCTATAATGTTAAGTTTAAATCCTTTTGAGAATAATTTCAGGATAAGGATTTTGCCATCTCCCCAGAATCCAGATGACAGACTTGTTTGGTGAAGGCAGCAAAAAGATGCCTAAAGACCCTTCACTGGACCATGAAGATCAAAATTGAACTTTGGGGTGCAGTTGATTGAACTATGGGGAGTTGAAATTCAGTTGAATGTATTGTTTTGAATGTACACTAATATGCCAATACTAAAGACACTCTGAGCTGGGGTCCCAGCAGAGCATTCGGGGGAAACACCCAGCAGGCAGTGCCCAGGCGGGTCGTGTCCTCAGGAGGAAGGTCAGCTACAAGCGGGTGGGGAGACGGCCCTCAGGACCCCTTCTGGGCTTCCAGTTTTTCTCCATCTGGGAGACTTTAATATCTCAAAAACTGGGTTTTTAAAGTTTTTAAATTTGAACTTAGGATGGAAAAAGGGTCCCTCTAGACTTCTTCATTCGAGGCCTGGCTCTGCCTGCCAGGCGACACAGACTGGAAGCTTTCTGGGACAGTCTGGGGTCGTGGGTCTATCGATTCGGTGCCGAGGATGCCTCCCCGCCAACCCCCAAGAATCAGCACGTGTGGGTGCTCAACAGGGAAACCAGGGATGGCAGATGGCCCTGCAGCCACCCTGCCTTTTCTCCATCTAAACACAGAAACAGAGACCTGACGCCTCGGGGCCCTCTGGGCTCCTCGACTTCCCCACTGCAAAGGCATCGTCTTCTGCAATGGCCCTGCAGCTTGGGAGGAGGGGGAGGGAGAAGGCTGGACTGGGGAACCCTCAGAGGGGCCGGACCCCCACCTGCCATCAGGCGGCTCCTGGGCCAAATGACCCAGTGAAACCTCCACTCCGCACCTCCAAGTTCATTCATTCATTCATTCATTCATTCATTCATTCATTCATTCATTCATCAATAAACCAAGAGGCAGAGAAGAGCTTTGGGAGGCAACACGGGATGGAGGGAATTTGACCAGAACTGGAGATAGAATCAGGGATCAGATCCCACCTCTGTCATTAGCTTGAGTGACCTTGAGCAAGTCATTTCCCTTTCCTATCTCTGTCTCCTCCTCTCTAACATGAGGATTTGGATTGAATAATCTTTAAGGTCTCTTCTGAACCAAAATCTATGGCCCTAAAACGAGCCTAGGGGGAAGCTAGGCAGCACAGCGCATAAAGCACCAAGGCTAGACTAGTGGTGAGACCCTCAGCAAATCACTGAACCCTCTTTGCCTCAGTCTCCTCATATGTAAAAGAAGCTGGAGAAGGAAAAACCACTCTAGGATCTTTGCCAAGAAAACCCCAAATGGGGACATGAAGAGTCAAAGAGGGCTGCACAATAGTAAACAAACAGGAACGTCTGATACAGCCCCAGGCATGGCTACACTGCAGAGGAAACAGAAATCCAGCAGGCTCTGCTCTTCTCTCTCTCACCTCATCTCATCTGAGGGCACAGCAAGGAAGCAGGATGGGTCCATAAATCCTGATCACACGAGGCAGCCCACACAGAGGACAAGAGGCATTCAAAGAAGGAAGTGATGGTCTCCACCTTGGCAGTGGAGGGTAAAGAGGAATTGGGGTAGACTTCACAGATGAGAGAGCATTTGAGCCTTGAAGGACACATAAAATTAAATGATTAAAGCTGGAAGGGATCATGAAGGTCATCCTGTTAAGCTCCTCCTATTTTACAGATGAAGAAACTGAGGTCCATAGGATAAGTGACAAGTCCAAGGTCACTTAGAAGGAAACACAAATTAATAGAATCCAATCACAGAGTTGGAAGGGACCTTACAGGCCATCTAGTTCATCCCCTCACTTTACAGATGAGGAAGCCGAGGCCCATTCCTTGTCATTCCAAAGTCACTGAACCAGTAGTTGATAAAGGTGGGATTCACACCCAGGTTCCTGCCTCTGCCTCTCCCACTAGATCATGGGAGGTGTACGGGCAGGTTATTCTGACTTCACCCGCACGGATGCCTCCGTTTCTCAGAAGAGTAAATGGTGAGCCCAGAATTGGGACTAGGCGGCCCCATGTCACACCCTGACTGGCTGGGATTAGAACTTAATCCTGATGTGAAGTGATTTCACCAGGCAGAGATGCAGTGAAGACCTTTGAAGAGAGGGAACAGCCTGGGCAGAAGTGAGGAGCCTGGAAAGCAGAGCACATGCTGCAAGGGGAGCAGGTCCCCCAGGCTGCAGCCCCAAGTCTGCATGGGAGAGATGACTGGAGGGATGGATATGGGCCAGAGCTGAGAGGAGCAAGGCTGAAGTGCCAGGCAATGGGGTGCAGGGAAAGGAGTGTTGGCAAGAGACACACGAACTGAATTCCAGTCCTGCCCCTGAGATTTGCTGCCTAGGTGACCTTGGGAAAGTCATTTTGATTACAGGTTTGCCAAATGCTTTACAAAAATCTCTCATTTGATCCTCACAACAAACCTTGAGCATCTCGCTTTCCTTCTCTGATTTCCTTCCCCAATTTCTCCTCTATCCAGAGAAGACTTTGAGACAGACCTCCGCAGTGTCTTTCCATCCCAACATTTTGTGGCTTTTATGATCTCCATTTTTACAGATGAGGAAACTGAGGTTAGGTGACTTGACCAGGGTCACGTAAATGGATGAGGCAGGATTTAAACTCAGGTTTTCCTGATTCCAAGTCCATCACTCTATCCGTTGTGTAATCTCTTGGCCTCAGTTTCCTTAACTGTATAATTAGGGATTGGGA
>NW_025345676.1:0-1980 GCF_016433145.1 Gracilinanus agilis | reverse complement strand
TGTGCTTATTAATACTTTTGATTTCTTTACCTGAAAATTGCCTATTCATGTCTCTTGCCCATTTATCAATTGGGGAATGGCTTGATTTTTTATACAATTGCTTTAACTCCTTGTATATTTGAGTAATTAGACCCCTGTCAGAGTTTTTCGTTATAAAGATTTTTTCCCAATTTGTTGTTTCCCTTCTGATTTTGACTACATTGTTTTTGTTTGTACAAAAGCTTTTTAGCTTGATATAATCAAAATCATTTAATTTACATTTTGTAATTTTCTCTAACTCTTGCTTGGTTTTAAAATCTTTCCTTTCCCAGAGATCTGACAAGTATACTATTCTGTGTTCACTTAACTTATTTATAGTTTCCCTCTTTATATTCAAGTCATTCACCCATTCTGAATTTATCTTGGTGTAGGGTGTGAGATGTTGATCTAAACCTCATCTCTCCCATATTGTTTTAAAAATTTCCCAGCAGTTTTTGTCAAATAGTGGATTCATGTCCCAAAAGTTGGGCTCTTTGGGTTTATCATACACTGTCTTGCTGATGTCATTTACCCCAAGTCTATTCCACTGATCCTCCCTTCTGTCTCTTAGCCAGTACCTTATTGTTTTGATGACCACTGCTTTATAGTATAGTTTAATATCTGGTACTGCTAGGCCCCCTTCCTTCACATTTTTTTTCATTATTTCCCTTGATATTCTTGATCTTTTGTTATTCCAAAAGAAATTTGTTATAGTTTTTTCTAATTCAGTAAAGAAGTTTTTTGGTAGTTTGATAGGTATGGTGCTAAATAGGTAAATTAATTTGGGTAGAATGGTCATTTTTATTATGTTAGCTCATCCTACCCATGAGCAATCAAAGGCTTTCCAATTGTTTAGATCCAGTTTTATTTGTTTGGAAAGTGTTTTGTAGTTGTTTTCATATAATTGCTGTGTTTGTTTTGGTAGGTATACTCCTAAGTATTTTATATTGTCTAGGGTGATTTTAAATGGTGTTTCTCTTTCTACCTCTTGCTGCTCTAATGTGTTGGAAATGTATAGAAATGCTGCTGATTTATGTGCATTTATTTTGTTTCCTGCAACTTTGCTAAAGTTGTTGATTATTTCTACAAGCTTCTTAGTTGATTCTCTAGGATTTTTTAAGTAGACCATCATACCATCTGCAAAGAGTGATAGCTTAGTCTCCTCATTGCCTATTTTGATACCTTCAATTTCTTTTTCTTCTCTAATTGCTACTGCTAGTGTTTCTAATACTATGTTGAATAATAGAGGTGATAATGGGCATCCTTGTTTCACTCCTGATCTTATTGGGAAGGCTTCTAATTTATCCCCATTGCATATGATGCTTGTTGATGGTTCTAGGTATATACTGTTTATTGTTTTTAGGGAAGGTCCTTCTATTCCTATACCTTCCAGGGTTTTCAATAGGAATGGGTGTTGTATTTTGTCAAAGGCTTTTTCAGCATCTATTGAAATAATTATGTGATTTTTTGGTTGTTAGATTGTTGAAATGGTCAATTATGTTGATGGTTTTCCTAATGTTGAACCATCCTTGCATTCCTGGTGTGCATCCCACATGATCATGGTGGATGATCTTCCTGATTACTTGGAGTCTCTTTGCTAGTATTCTATTTAAGATTTTTGCATCTATGTTCATTAGGGAGATTGGTCTGTAGTTTTCTTTCTCTGTTTTTGATCTCCCTGGCTTTGGAATCAGTACCATATTTGTGTCATAAAAGGAATTTGGTAGGACTCCTTCTTTGCTTATTATATCAAATAATTTGAAAAGTATTGGGATTAGTTGCTCTTTGAATGTCTGATAGAATTCACTTGTGAATCCATCAGGCCCTGGCAATTTTTTCTTAGGGAGTTTTTTGATGGCTTTTTCAATTTCTTTTTCTGATATGGGATTATTTAGGTATTCTATTTCTTCCGCTGTTAATCTAGGCAATTTATATTTTTGTAAATATTCATCCATATCTCCT
>NW_025345675.1:0-1933 GCF_016433145.1 Gracilinanus agilis | reverse complement strand
GAGGGGGGAAGCAGGGTGGGGGTGGGGGGAAGGGCCCTGGGACCCAGTGTGTCCCAAACCATGGGGAGTGTTGAAACCGCCACACCAATAAACACCTTTTTCCAAAACCCTGTCTGTGGCTTCCCTGTCCCAGAAAACTGGACTCCAGTCATTCTCTGAGAGGCTTCAGCACCCAGTGTCCGGTGGGTGCCTTTAGGTGGGGATCTGATTCACCAAAAGTACACTCACACAACCCAGTTCAACCCCCAGAAAACGCCACCAACTTAGAGCCAACCTGGGAGGAAGTCCAGCCCCTCCACCACGACACATGCAACTAGTCCTTCAAGTTCTCAGACAAAGCCTGGAAGAGGGAGTCCAGTTGGCACTCCCTCATCAGTCCAGGACTCGAAGTCTCCAGTAAGGGAGGACTAGATGGAATGAGGAGAGCCGAGACCCCCAGCTAATATGGATCGAAGTTCCCAGCTTAGCCTCGCAAGGTTGAGAACCCACCACTCACAGGGTCAACCCAAAAACCCCCACAGAACTACCAAAGCGGTTAGGGCAAGGGGCTTTAATCGAGGTAGGAAGCTGGATCTGGGAAGGTGCACAGAGCCTCAGGCCTGGGGCTTCCAGAGACCAGGGTGATGGAACAGGGAATGAAGGCTTCCATCGTCTTTAGCCGAGATCTGGCTTGGGTGACTGGAAGGTACTCGAGGGTTTCTCAGTCAGTCAGGGACAAAGGTCCACCTGGGGATTCTTTTACACCTGGGTGGCTGTCCGTACTGTTCGGGGGGCTCCCTTGGGGCTGGCAGAAGAGACCTGGCTGGGGACCACAACCTGGGAGGAAGGAAGCACTAGACTGAGCTCAGGGTCCAGGGCAGGCAGGAAGCGGTAGAAATCCCTGGGTAGGCCACCTCACCCAGAGAGAGAGAGAGGAAAGCTCACATGAGTGAAGTAGGAATTCTCACCACCATCTTGAAAAGAGCAGGAAGAAAGAGGATGTCCTACCCCAACCCGGGAGGAAAGAGGAAGTCCTTCTCCAGTCTGGTTAAAGTGGACAGCCTTGCACCATTTTGTGAAAATAAAAAATAAATACAGCCACCCCTCCCTGAGAAGTGAAAATAAGTCCTTCCCCTACAGTGGGAAGGAACAAGAAGTCCCACCCCATACTGCTGTTGTTTTTAAGGAAGCCTTTGATAGGATCCTGGGCTTTGAGCTCAAAAGGACCACAGGATTCATTAGTTCAACCCTCAAGGCCCAATAGAGTGGCAGACTTGCCATTTGAATCCAGGTACCACAACTGCAAATACCATTTCTCTTTCTTTACAACAGAGGCCTCCCACCTCAAAATGCTTTTTTTTGGTGGGGAGTCTCATCCTTCTACCTTGTAGAGGGGGGAAAAGCTGCCCCCTGTCCCCCATCTGAGCCAAGTACTTCTCACTGCACATCTACTCACAGGGCAAACCCAGGTTGGACTGGGTTCTGTAGCAAAACCATTGGAGGCGGGCTGTGGGATTCCCACAGGGGTTACACTCTGGGTCTTCTTCTCTGGGGTGGAGGTGGCAGGGGGAAAGATCATGGGCTTCTTCATGTTGTTTCCTACATGGTAGAAGGAAATAGAGTAAGTCTATGACTGGCCCACTGGATTTCTCAAGCTCCCCTATCTCTGACCGACCCTGGGTCTCCTCTGTGTCTTCCCTTGTGGTTTATTTCTTCTCATTGACCAAATTAGTCTACATAAGGTTTTCAGCTGGTGAGTCCCCACCGGTCATGGTTCTGCTCCCTCTTCACTGTCCAGATTCCTACCTGCTTTTTCCCTCGGGATAGGGTTCTCATCTAGTACATGTATTTACTTATTTACTTTCTCTCTCCCTCCCTCTCCCTTCTGCTTCCCCTCCCTCTCTCTCTCTCTCTCTCTCCCTTCTCCCTCCTCCTCCTCCCTTCTCCTTCCTCT
>NW_025345674.1:0-7856 GCF_016433145.1 Gracilinanus agilis | reverse complement strand
GTTTATATGGACCTAGCAGGAAGGACTGGAGCATTCCAAGATGGAATGAAGGAGCAGGAAGTTGCTTGTGCTCTGAGAGAGACTCCATTAGTGGTTGGCACAACCTGTTGCTAGCCTTGGGAGATCTCAGAGTTAAGGACACCCTGCATCCTGATTCCCTGGGATCCTGAGTGGTGGTGGCTTTCAGCAAGTGGACAAGACCTGCAGAGCTGCACCAAGTGGAGGAGGGGTTTGGCATCTGGTGGACCGCATCTCAAGCACACTCATTCTACTTGGGTACCTTGGACCACCTTGGCTTTTGGCATCTTGTGATCATCTTTGGATTACCTTGAGAACCCTCAAAGCCACCCTCAGGCCCTTTAACTGTGCTGGTAGAAGCAGTGACTCCAGAACTGCTCCTTTGAGCCTTACCTGGCATAGGTCAATTAGAATTAGAGTAGACAAGTCCTCCCCTTGCCCCTTTGATTTGCCCTTTACGTTTTTAAGTTCAGAATCTCCTATCCCACCTTTATTTAGTTAATCATAAATAAACTTTTACCTTACCTACTGGTTCCATAGTCCATGGCCAAGTGGTGAGCAGCGTGACCGTTGGCCAACTGCCATTCTTGGCAGTTACCAGCTTAGTAGTGAACCTTAGTCTCCCTATCCTGGTTGGTCCTGTCTCTCCGCAGTGTGTGTACTCACAAACTATTTAGGTCACATTTTTACATCCTTTGTGCTCCATCTTTTAATATATATATCGCTTGGCATTTTATCCTATGCAGTTTTTCCCTGTTCCCTCTATGTAAACTTTTCTAGTTACCCTGTTGATAATAACAATTTTTAATATTTGCCAATATCTTCTTTTCTTCTTGGGATACAAATTGATTGAACTTTTTTGGTCCCTTAAAGAAAAATTTTTCCCCTCCCCCCATTCTCTTAATTACCTTATGTTGATTCTCTTGAGTTCCGGGTTTGGGCAGCAAACTCTCTGTTTAAGTCCAGTTTTTTTCTTGATGAATGTTTGGAAGTCTTCGATTTTATTGAATGACCATACTTTCCCCTGCAATAATATAGTTAGTTTTGCCAGATAGTTGATTCTTGGTTGTAGACCCAGTCCTCTTGCTTACTGGAATATTGTGTTCCATGCCTTTCAGTCCTTCAATGTAGATGCAGCCAGATCCTATGCTATCCTAACTGTGGTTCCCTGATATCTGAATGACTTCTTTTTAGCAGCTTGTAATATTTTTTCCTTCATCTGGTAGTTTTTTAATTTGGCTATAATATTCCTGGAAGTTGTCAGTTGTGGATTAAATGTAGGAGGTGATCTGTGGATTCTTTCAATTTCCACTTTTCCCTCTTGTTGGAGAATTTCTGGGCAATTTTCTCTGATAATCTCTTAAAAGATGTTATCTAAACTTTTTCTTTTATCATGATGTTCTGGTAAACCAATAATTTTTAAGTTGTCTCTTCTAGCTCTGCTCTCCAGATCTTTGGTTGAATCTATGAGATATTTCATATTCTCCTCAAATTTTTCATTTTTTAAATTTTGTTTAATATATTCTTGCTGCCTTGTGAACTCATTCCTTCTAGTTGTTGAATTCTGTTTTTTAAAGACTGAATTTCATCCCTCGCTTATTGGTCATCCTTCTCCTTCTGGTCTGATTTTCTTTGTAGTTCATCTTTTGCCTTCTTTGCTTCATTTTCAAGATGGCCAATTCTGGCTTTTAAGACTTTATTTTCTTGTTTTAGTTCATGTATTTCCTTTTTCAAATTGTCTTCAGCCTCTCTTGCCTCTCTTCATTGCTTTTTGAGTTCCTGAAGTTCTTGAGTTAATTGAATTTTGAGATCTTCCAAAGCCTGTGTCCAGTTCTGTGGAACTACTTCCTCTACTTTTATTTCTATTTCATTTGCTCTCTTTTCACATCCTTGAAAGAAGCTGCCAATTGTCATTTCTTTTCTCTTTTTCTGTTGCTTACTCATATTTTTTCCTTCCTTGTTCTGCTACTTTGAGCAGATGTATTTAATGATCTTTGATCAAAGGTCTTCCCCCAGGTAGCAATGGAGGGTTATAGTTACTTTCTCTACCCTCTGAAGATGTCTGTATTGATGGGAGTAATCTTACTGCTTAAACTGCCCTGAGGCTAAAACCTGGAGAGGAGGAAAGAGGAACAAAAACAAACAAACAAAAACCATGGGGTGACAAGAAGGAGCTTTTTTGCTGAACTGAGTTCTCCAGCAGTGGGGTCCCCCTTCACTGTCTGTTGTGTTTGATCTGGTTTTCTTTCCTCTTGAAGCCCTGTGTTCTCTATCTCAGAATGAGGAAGCCAAGCTGTCTGTGATCTGGGGTTTGTCTCTTTCTAAGCCACCATCTTCCGGGTATTTTTTCCTGTGTTTCTCTGGTTTTCTCCTCCAGTCACCTCTCCAGTGTCTGTGTTACACTCCCCGAGTCCAGTGCCAGCAAGGCCCTCTCTATAGACCAGTGCATCAAACTGCCCTAAGATTTCCTGTGCCACTGGAGACTCCGCACAGCACATGGGGGAAGGTGTCCTGGGATTCCCCTTCTAAGCCCTCAGACCCAACAGTTCAAGAATTGAAGCCTTTTTCTTGGCGTACCTCTTTAGTTGTGCTACATTAGGGTTCCCCCTACTCTGTCCCCTTATTAGATTTGGTCCTCTTTCTTCTCGAAGCTCATTGTTTTCTGTCTCATTGTATAAGGGTGTGGAGGTTTTAAGATTCTCTAGGTCTAAGCTGCCATCTTCTCTGAAAACCATATACATAAATATACATATAAATATACATATATATGCATGTATTATAATACAATAAATGCAAGATTTCTGGGGAAAGGAGGAAGCTCTAAATATTTGGGTCCAGAGAGATTAGGAAAATCCTTAATTGGGACAAGTTGGCATGTTACCTGAGTTTCAAAGGAAACTAAGAATTGGAAGAGGCACAAGTGAGAATGTATTGAATTCCAAGCCACAGTGAAGAAGCTAACGGATTAGAAATGTTCTGTTGTGTGTGAAGAATACCAAAAGGAAATAGGCCAGGGTCTTGGAGTACACAAAGAGAAATAACATATAATAAATTTAGATAGGTCAGTTTTAGGTGTTTATAAAGGGTAGTCAGTGACACAGTGGCTTAGATTTGATCCCTGAGCTAATAGTGAGACAGTACAAATTTTTATGCCCAGAATTGACTTTCCCTGTGTTTCTCTCTTTCTCTCTCTTTTTATCTCTCTCCTCTCCTCTCCTCTCCTCTTCTCTTCTCCTCTCTCTCTCTCTCTTTCTCCGCCACTCCCTCCCAAACATAGGGGCTTTAGGGGCTTGGGGCAATCTTTTTCTTGAAAAGTAACAAAAAGCTGAGTGGAGGCTATGTGAGCAACTTTCCCCAGCAGGCCTCCCCTCTTTCTCCCTCCCCCAACCTTTTGGATGAGTGCTGAGGAGGACACTCAACAGGATACTAATTTTGTAGTAGTCAAAGCTCCTCCAAGGCAAAGTCCCACTATGGTCTTCATCCACCTCCCAGTTCTCTCTTGGCTGGCTCTGGTATGCCCTGAGATTCTGGATGGTGGGGAGTGAATACCAGCTTCTGTGAGGTCACTGGCTTTGTTTCCAAACATTCCTTTGTTGCTGTGACAAAGGGGTCCACACAAACCTCACTCTCGGACAGGTGAAACTTGCACTGCCTGACACTGTACTTTCCAAAGAGGGTACTGGTTAACAAGTGAATGGAATCTATACCCCTCAGCCCACCATCTCTTTGACCACAGAGAGAATCTCGTGTCCTCCTTGTCTCCAGGGCTCCCCCCATCTTTGGTCTTCCAGCACAGGCTTGCCTTGAACACATAGGATATACCTTGGCTCACACTGTCCCCCCACTCCATCTACGCCTCACCGAATCCTCCATGGAGGCCCAGGTCCAATATCACTTCCTCCAGGAATGCCTCACTAACCACTACCCCTTGTCCATCAGGAAGAATCCTTTCCCCTTGAGTATCAAATCAGAGGGTTAAATGTTCCCAGTGAAAAGGGAACTCCAAGGCCATATACCTGTGTTTCAAAGAGGAAACCCTGAGGATCCAAAAGGGGAAGAGCCGTAGGATGGGGGCCTCAAGGCAGTAAGGGGAAGTGCTTCACAATTGGGTTGGAAACAACCCTTTAGAATATCATGTTATAAAAGGTCAAGATGAGGCTGTGGCTCCTGCTAGGTCCCACACTGTTTCTCACCTGGCCCTTTGAGTGTCTCCTTCAGTGAGGGTCCTTAAGAAAGAATTGGGTTTATGGGCAGCCAGACCTGAAGACAGGAGGTTCTTGGTTCAAATATGTCTTCAGACACTTCCCAGGCAAGTCAGTTATAACCCCCTTCACTTAGCCCTTACCACTCTTCTGCCTTGGAACTGCTCCATAGTCTGTATTCTGAGACAGAAGAGAAGGGTTTCAAAAAAAGCAAAGGAAAGGAGAACTGACTGGCACATGGGACATGGAATAGCTGCTAAAAGGTGTTTCACCATTCTTGCCTAGGCTGGGAAGAAGAAGTTCTGAAGACTCTAAGGGATTCCCAAGAGTGGCCACAGCCAGCCATTGATGCTACAGCCAGAGCAGGATCCAGCAGCCACAGGTTAGTCTTTGAAAGGATGAGAGCCAGCCAAGAGAGAAGTGGGAGCCATAGGAAGACCATAGATGGACTTTGCCTTGGAGGAGCTGTGACTACAACAAAATGACTCTCCTTCTGAGTGTCCTCCTTAGCACTCGTCCAAAAGGTTGGGGGAGGGAGCAAGAGGGGAGGCCTGCTGGGGAAATGGGCCCACATAGACTCCACTCAGCTTTTTGTCACTTTAAACCAAAGCATGACCCCAAGCCCCTGTGCTGTGGGTGGAGGTAGGGGTCAAGTATTGACCCCAGGTCACATAGGTTTTCAAGTATTCCAATCCAATAAAACCTTGATACTGTAAAATTTAAATTAATATCCAATAACTCTAAGTATTATATAAGATTTATCAATGATCACTTAAATCACTTGAAGGGGCTTAGAGAACAGATAGAAAGTATAGATGTATAGATTAGAATACTTACACTACAACACAGATCAGAATTCATAGATAAAATTTAGATGAGTAGAAATTAGAACACCACACAGATTAGCTCATAGAATAGATAAATTAGACACCACACAAAACATGTAGACTGGTTAGGACAGAGAGATCAGATAGAACATATAGATACAAAAAACAGAAGGATCGAATAAAAATAACACATAGAAAAGATAGAACACAGAGATGGAATATAGAGAGCTCATAGAGCAGATAGACTAGATGGAACAGGCAAGATAAACAGATGGATAGGTAGTACACATAGACACATAGAAGAGATGGAAGAGAGAGCTCAGAGAACAGAAAGAACTCATAGATGTATTGATTAGAATACATAGACTAGAACACAGATCAGAATAAATAGATAAAAAGATAGATGAATAGAATTTAGAATACACAGAAGAGATCAGATAGAACAACAAGATACAGTAGAGATGAAGAGCTAGAACAAGTTAGAATAGAATGGAAAGACAGAGCACATTAAAAAGGAAGATAGAACACAGAACAGATAGAAGAAATAGAACCCATAGAATAGGTGGAAAAGATAGACCTCATTGAACATATAGATACTAAAGATAGATGATAGAACACAGGTAGATGTGGGAAGCCAATAAGAGAATAGATGAAAATCTGAGACTCCTCTTTTGACCCCTTTTGTGATCCTTGTGATTTCTTGTTGAAAAGTATTGTGGCCTTATTGAAAAGCTTTAAGTTCTTATGAAACCTGAATTTAAAGGGTTAACACTGTTAACACAGCAAGGAATGGTGCTGCCTGTTATAACCAAGGCCAAGATACTCCCTAAAGTGGCTTTCTGATAAGAACCTAGTTAAAATTCAGCCTTGGCCTTGGTCTATTCTGAAGCCAATGTTTTGTGTTTTTTTAAAAACATTTATTAATATTTGTTTTTAACATGGTTACATTATTCATGCTCCTATTTTCCCCTTCACCCCCCACACTCCCCACCCATGACCTAAACACATTTCCAATGCTTTCATCATGTGTCATTGATCAAAACCTATTTCCAAATTGTTGGTAGTTGCATTGGTGTGGTAGTTTTGAGTCTACATCCCCAATCATTTCCTCCCCAACCCATGTGTTCAAGCAGTTGTTTTTCTTATATGTTTCCTCTCCTGCAGTCCTTCCTCTGAATGTGGGTAGCGTTCCTTTCCATAATCCCTCAGAGCTCTCCTGTGTCATTGCATTGCTTCTGGTACAGAAGTCCATTACATTCGATTTTACCATAGTATATCAGTCTCTGTGTACCGTGTTCTTCTGGCTCTGCTCCTTTCACTCTGCATCAGTTGCTGGAGGTCTTTCCAGTTCACCTGGAACTCCTCCAGTTTATTATTCCTTTGAGTGCAATAGTATTCCATCACCAGCATATACCACAATTTGTTCAGCCATTCCCCAATTGAAGGACATACCCTCCTTTTCCAGGTTTTTGCCACCACAAAAAACGCAGCTATATATATTTTCGTACAAGTCTGTTTATTTATGATCTCTTTGGGATACAAACCCAACAATGGTATGGTTGGATCAAAGGGCAGGCATTTTTTATAGCCCTTTGAGCATAGTTCCAAATTGCCAGCCAGAATGGTTGGATCAGTTCACAACTAGACCAGCAATGCATCAATGTCCCAATTTTGCCACATCCCCTCCAGCATTCATTACTCTCCCCTTCTTTCATTTTAGCCAATCTGCTAGGTGTGAGGTGATACCTCAGAGTTGTTTTGATTTGCATTTCTCTAATTATTAGAGATTTAGAACACTTTCTCATGTGCTTTTTGATAATTTTGATTTCTTTATCTGAAAATTGCCTATTCATGTCTCTTGCCCATTTATTAATTGGGGAATGGCTTGATTTTTTATACAATTGCTTTAACTCCTTGTATATTTTAGTAATTAGACCCCTGTCAGAGTTTTTAGTTATAAAGATTTTTTCCAAATTTGTTGTTTACCTTCTGATTTTGACTACATTGTTTTTGTTTGTACAAAAGCTTTTTAGTTTAATCTAATCAAAACCATTTAATTTACGTTTTGTAATTTTCTCTAACTCTTGCTTGGTTTTAAAATCATTCCTTTCCCAGAGATCTAAGAAGTATACTATTCTGTGTTCACTTAACGTATTGATAGTTTCCCTCTTTATATTCAAGTCATTCACCCATTCTGAGTTTATATTGGTGTAGGTTATGAGGTGTTGATCTAAACCTATTCTCTCCCATATTGTTTTCCAAATTTCCTAGCAGTTTTTGTCAAATAGTGGATTCATGTCCCAAAAGTTGGGCTCTTTGGGTTTATGATATACTGTCTTGCTGATGTCATTTACCCCAAGTCTATTCCACTGATCCTCCTCTCTGTCTCTTAGCCAGTACCATATTGCTTTTTTTTAAATTTTAAACATTTATTAATATTTATTTTTAACATGGTTACATGATTCATGCTTATACCTTCCCCTTCACCCCCCGCATTCCCTCCACCCATGGCTGACACACATTTCCACTGGTTTTATCATGTGTCCTTGATCAAGACCTATTTCCAAATTGTTGGTAGTTGCATTGGTGTGGTAGTTTCGAGTCCACCTCCTCAATCATGTCCACCCCAGCCCATGCGTTCAAGCAGCTGTTTTTTTATATGTTTCCTCAACTGCAGTCCTTCCTCTGGATGTGGGTAGCGTTCTTTACCATAAATCCCTCAGAATTGTCCTGAGTTTTTGTATTGCTGTTGGTATAGAGGTCCATTACATTCGACTTTACCATAGTATATCAGTCTCTGTGTACAATG
>NW_025345673.1:0-8252 GCF_016433145.1 Gracilinanus agilis | reverse complement strand
AAACCATACTAGTGGGATATCTAAATATTCCTCTTTCAGATCTAGATAAATCAAACCGAAAAATAAATAAGAAAGAGGTAAGAGAGGTGAATGGGTTCCTAGAAAAAATAGATTTAATTGATATGTGGAAAAAAATAAATAGGGACAAAAAGGAATACACCTTCTTTTCAGCTGCACATGGCACATTCACAAAGATTGACCATGTTATAGGGCATAGAATGATTGCAAACAAATGCAAAAGAGCAGAAATAATAAATGTAACTTTCTCAGATCATAATGCCATAAAATAATAATTAGTAAGGGCACCTGGACAGGCAAATCAAAAATGAATTGTAAATTAAATAATACGATTCTCCAAAATCAGCTAGTCAAAGAAGAAATCATAGAAACAATCAACAATTTCATTGAAGAGAATGACAATGATGAGACATCCTACCAAACTGTGGGATGCAGCCAAGGCAGAACTCAGAGGGAAATTTATATCCTTCAGTGCATATATTAACAAATTAAGGAGGGCAGAGATCAATGAATTGGGCATGCAACTTAAAAAATTAGAAAGCGAGTAAATTAAAAATCCCCAGATGAAAACTAAATTAGAAATACTAAAAATCAAGGGAGAAATTAATAAAATTGAAAGGAAAAGAACTATTGAATTAATAAATAAGACTAGAAGCTGGTATTTTGAAAGAATCGATAAAATAAACAAAGTACTGGTCAATCTAATAAAAAAAGAAAAGAAGAAAACCAAATCGACAGAATCAAAGATGAAAAGGGAGACCTCACCTCTAGTGAAGGGAAAATTAAGGCAATCATTAAAAGCTATTTTGCAAAAAAAAAAAGCTATTTTGCCCAATTATATGGCACTAAATATAGCAATCTAGAAGATATGGATGAATATTTACAAAAATACAAATTGCCTAGATTGACAGCAAAAGAAATAGAATACCAAAATAATCCCAGACATCAAAGAACTCCCTAATAAAAAATCACCAGGACCTGATGGATTCACAAGTGAATTCTATCAGATTTTCAAAGTGCAACTAATCCCAATACTATACAAATTATTTGATATTATAAGCAAAGAAAGAGTCCTACCAAATTCCTTTTATGACACAAATATGGTACTGATTCCAAAGCCAGGTAGATCAAAAACAGAGAAAGAAAACTACAGACCAATCTCCCTGATGAACATAGATGCAAAAATATTAAATAGAATACTATCAAAGAGATTCCAGGAAGTGATCAAGAGAATCATCCACCATGATCAGGTGGGATTTATACCAGGAATGCAAGGATGGTTCAACATTAGGAAAACCATCCACATAATTGACCATGTCACCAATCTAACAAAAAAAAAGTCACATGATTATCTCAATAGATGCTGAAAAAGCCTTTGACAAAATACAGCATCCATTCCTATTGAAAACCCTGGAAAGTATAGTAATAGAAGGACCTTTCCTAAAAATAATAAACAGTATATACCTAAAACCATCAACAAGCATTATATGCAATGGGGATAAATTAGAAGCCTTCCCAATAAGATCAGGAGTGAAACAAGGATACCCATTATCACCTCTATTATTCAACATTGTACTAGAAATACTGCCAGTAGCAATTAGAGAAGAAAAAGAAATTGAAGGTATCAAAATAGGCAAGGAGGAGACTAAGCTATCACTCTTTGCAGATGATATGATGGTCTACTTAAAAAATCCTAGAGAATCAAATAAGAAGCTGGTAGAAATAATCAACAACTTTAGCGAAGATACAGGATACAAAATAAATGCACATAAATCATCAGCATTTCTATATATTTCTAACACATCACAACAGCAAGAGGTAGAAAGAGAAACACCATTTAAAATCACCCTAGACAATATAAAATACTTAGGAATCTATCTGCCAAAAGAAACACAGGAAGTATACGAAAACAACTACAAAACACTTTCCAAACAATTAAAACTAGATCTAAACAATTGGAAAACCGTTGATTGCTCATGGGTAGGAGGAGCTAACATAATAAAAATGACCATTCTACCCAAATTAATTTACCTATTTAGTGCCATACCTATCAAACTACCAAAAAACTTTTTTACTGAATTAGGAAAAACAATATCAATGTTTATCTGGAATAAAGAAAGATCAGGAATATCAAGGGAAATAATGAAAAAAAATGTGAAGGAAGGGGGCCTAGCAGTACCAGATATTTGTTTTTTTTGTTTGTTTGTTTTTTGTTTTTTTTTAAAACCCTTGTACTTCGGTGTATTGTCTCATAGGTGGAAGATTGGTAAGGGTGGGCAATGGGGGTCAAGTGACTTGCCCAGGGTCACACAGCTGGGAAGTGGCTGAGGCCGGGTTTGAACCTAGGACCTCCTGTCTCTAGGCCTGACTCTCACTCCACTGAGCTACCCAGCTGCCCAGTACCAGATATTAAACTGTACTATAAAGCAGCAGTCATCAAAACGGTATGGTCTTGGCTAAGAGACAGAAGGGAGGATCAGTGGAATAGACTTGGGGTAAGTGACATTAGCAAGACAGTGTATGATAAACCCAAAGAGCTCAATTTTTGGGACAAAAATCCACTATTTGACAAAAACTGCTGGGAAATTTGGAAAACAATATGGGAGAGATTAGGTTTAGATCAACATCTCACACCCTCAACAAAGATAAATTCAGAATGGGTGAATGACCTGAATATAAAGAGGGAAACTATAAATAAGTTAAGTGAACATAGAATAGTTTACTTGTCAGATCTCTGGGAAAGGAAAGATTTTAAAACCAAGCAAGAGCTAGAAAAAATTACAAAGTGTAAAATAAATGATTTTGATTATATCAAACTAAAAAAGCTTTTGTACAAATAAAAACAATGTGTCCAAAATCAGAAGGGAAACAACAAATTGGGAAAAAATCTTTATAATAAAAAACTCTGACAGGGGTCTAATTTCTCAAATATACAAGGAGTTAAAGCAGTTGTATAAAAAAATCAAGCCATTCCCCAATTGATAAATGGGCAAGAGACATGAATAGGCAATTTTCAGATAAAGAAATCAAAAGTATCAATAAGCACAAGAGAAAGTGTTCTAAATCTCTAATAATTAGAGAAATGCAAATCAAAACAACTCTGAGGTATCACCTTACACCTAGCAGATTGGCTAAAATGAAAGAAGGGGAGAGTGATGAATGCTGGAGGGGATGTGGCAAAATTGAGACATTAATGCACTGCTGGTGGAGTTGTGAACTGATCCAACCATTCTGGCTGGCAATTTGGAACTATGCTCAAAGGGCTATAAAAGAAAGCCTGCCCTTTGATCCAGCCATACCATTGTTGGGTTTGTACCCCAAAGAGATCATAGATAAACAGCCTTGTACAAAAATATTTATAGCCGAGCTTTTTGTGGTGGCAAAAAACTGGAAAATGAGTGTATGTCCTTCAATTGGGGAATGGCTGAACAAATTGTGGTATATGCTGGTGATGGAATACTATTGTGCTCAAAGGAATAATAAACTGGAAGAATTCCATGTGACCTGGAAAGACGTCCAGGAATTGATGCAGAGCGAAAGGAGCAGAGCCAGAAGAACATTGTACACAGAGACCAATACACTGTGGTAAAATAGAATGTAATGGACTTCTGTACTAGCAGCAATGCAATGACCCACGGCAATTCTGAGGAACTTATGGAAAAGAACGCTGCCCACATTCAGAGGAAGAACTACAGGAGTGGAAACAGAAGAAAAACAACTGCTTGAACACATGGGTTGAGGCAGACATGATTAGGAATGTAGACTCGAAATTACCACACCAATGCAACTATCAACAATTTGGAAATAGGTCTTGATCAATGACAGGTTGAAACCAGTGGAAATAAACATCAGCCATGGTGGGGAGGGGGGGAGCTCAGGGGTTGAAGGGGAAAGTAAGAGCATGAATTATGTAACCATGTTAACTTTTCTAAAAAATAAATATTAATAAAGGTTTTAAAAAGGAAGGTCTTAAAGAAAAAAATATTTTCAACATCAAAAGGAATAAACAAAGTGTAATTTGCTGAAAGCTATTATAAATAACAATTTAATATCAGTATTAAACATAAATGTTCCAAATGCCTTAGTATCCATATTCATAATGAAAAAATAGAAGTAGGAGGAGACAGAGACTAATAAATAGCAGCAAAAAATTTCATTGTCCCCTTTTCAGTTTTGGATGAGTCAAATAGATAAATGAAAGGGAAGATATAAATTAAACAAATTGCTAGAGAAACTAGAGTTTAAAAATTAAGGAAGCTTTTAAATGGGACTGATAGAGAATATCTATATTTCTTTTTTAATTTTTAATTTTTAAAATATTTATCTATGTTTACATATTTCATTTTCTTTCCTTCTCCTTTTCCCTCACCCTTTCCAGATCCATCAAGCACTTCTACTGGGTTATACAAATGTTATCACTTATACCTACTTCCATATTATTCATTTTTGCAATAGAGCAAAAACCCAAATCATATATCCATATAAATAAATGATGTCATTTGTTTTTCTTCTGCATTTCTACTCCCAGGGTTCTTTCTCTCAACGTGGACAGCATTCTCATAAGTCCCTTGGGATTGTCTTATATTAGCAAAGTCAATTACATTGTATTTTTCTACAATATTTCACTTTCTGTGTTTAATGTTCTCTTGGTTCTACTCCTTCCACTCTGCATCAGTTCCTGGAGGTTCTTTCAGTTCATGTAAAAATCCCCCAGTTCATCATTCCTTAAAGCACAGTAGTAGTATTCTGTCATCATCATATACCACAATTTGTTTAGCCATTTCACAATCAAGGGAAACTGCATCATTTTCCAATTTTTTGTCACCACAAAAAGTGCAGCTATGAATATTTTTGTACAAATATTTTTCATTATTATCTCTTTAGGGTACAAACCTAGTAATGGTATTGCTGGATCAAAGGATATGCAGAGAATATCTCTATTTCCTAGTACCATTTTGAACTTGTACAAAAATTAGTGATTTTATCAGTGATCAGCACAAACATATTGCAAACTAACATAAAAAGTTCAGAAATAGTAAACACAATCTTTATAGATCAATAAAAAATTAAGCCATTCAGGGAGAAAACACAAAAGACATGGATAGTAATTGACACTTAGGAATGGAATTCCAAATAATGAGTGAGTCAAAGAAGAAATCATAGAAATAAAAACTACATATAAGAAAAGAATAATGATCAAATAATATCAAAATTTCTGGGATGCAGCTAAATTAGTACTATGATGAAATATATTCCTCTGAATATAAATTCACAAAATAGAAAAGGAAATGATTAGCAAACTGAAAATCCACTTTTTTTTAAAAACCCTTACCTTCCATCATGGAATCAATACTGTATATTGGTTCCAAGGCAGAAGAGTAGTTAGGGCTAGTCAATGGGGGTCAAGTGACTTGCTCAGGGTCACACAGCTGGGAAGTGCCTGAGGCCAGATTAGAACCCAGGATTTCCTGTCCCTGAGCCTGGCTCTCAATCCACTGTGCCATGTAGCTGCTCCCTGAAAATCCATTTTTAAGAACTTAGCCAACAAATAAAAAATAAGACCTATGGAGGAAATATAAACTTTTAAGGAACAATCCATACTAATCATATATGAATTTTTCTCAAAAATTGAAAAAAGGAAGTACCTGACCAGATTACTTTTATGAGACAAACTGTCATAATATCTAAAGCAGGGAAGCATAAAGTATAGAAAGAGAACTATTGACATATCATCAATGAATACAGATTTAAAAATTTTGAATTCAGTATTGTCAAATAGACTACAGCGCTTAATCCAATAGAGTTATTTATCATGATTAATTTGGATTTATTTCAGGGATACAAGTTTTGTCAAACTTAGATTA
This sequence comes from Gracilinanus agilis, assembly GCF_016433145.1. NCBI lineage: Eukaryota > Metazoa > Chordata > Mammalia > Didelphimorphia > Didelphidae > Gracilinanus > Gracilinanus agilis. The sequence goes on along the minus strand of NW_025345673.1, from coordinate 2,370 downwards.
GGAAAATAACTAGCATAATTCCTTGTATTCAAAACAAAAGCATTCCAAACTACATAATTATTTCAAGAGTTGTTAAGAAAGCCTTTAACAAAGTACAGTGCCTATTTATGATATTAAAAAAGCTAGAAAATGTGGGCAAAGGGGCAGCTGCATAGCACTTTAGATAGAGAGCCAAGCTTGGAATCAGGAAGACTTGGGTTCAAACCTTGCCTCAGATATTTTGTGACTGTACGACCCTGGAAAGTCACAGTTAAGTCACAATTGCCTAGCCCTTGCCACCCTTTAGTCTTAGAATAGATACTAAGTCAGAAGGTAAGAGTTTTAAAAAAGAAATAAAGAAGATAGAAGCATAGAGGGAGTTTTTTTTAACATCCTGTAATGTATCTTTCTAAAACCAAAAACAAGCATCATATGCAGTGAGGAGGCATTATTAGTTTTCCCAGTAATTAAAGGAACAAAGCAAGGATGCTCATTCTCCTGCTGTTAATTATTTAATATGTTTCTGGCAATGCCAGCAATACTGTTAAAGCAGCAGAAAGAATTAAAGGCAGGGAGATAGGTAAAGAGGACATAAGACTTAACCCAATTTGCTGAGGATATGAATATTTAGTTTGGAAAATCTATGGAATCAGCAGAAATACTCTTTGAGATAGTGAGAGTGTTAATAGCTTTAGCCAAGTAGCTGGCTACAAAACAAACCCTCAAAAACTAACTCCATATAATAGTAATAAAATCCAAGAAGCAATAATAGAGAAATCACATTCCAAATAGTGATAAAATAAACCATATATCTGGGGATCAGGCTACCAAAACATACAAAATCCTCATGTAGATTCAGTTATAAAGTGTTCCTTAAAAAAATAAAGTGTAGGAGCATCCAGGTGGCTCAGTGGATTGAGAGCCAGACCTGGAGATGGGAGTGCTTGAGTTCAAATTTTGTCTCAGGCATTTCTTAGATGTGTGACCCTGGGCAAGTCACTTAACCCACCCCCACCCCCCCACCCCCATTGCCTATCCCATACCACTCTTCTGTCCTGAAACCCAAAGTATTCTATTCTAAGATAGAAGGTAAGAGTTTAATAAATAAATAAGTAAAGTATAATATATGGTTGGGAGGAAAATTCATTATTCATGGGGGCTGGGATCTGAAGTCAATTTCCAGTTTTAATGCTATGTTAATCAAATTAGCAAATATAAACTTACAGATCTTGATAAAATAATAAAAAGTTTTCCTTCGGAAATATAAATAATCTAGAAAATTAAGGAAAATAATGAAAATGGGTGGGGACAAAGGGATATAAGCATTTCTAGACCTCAAAAATAGTATAAAGTATCAGTCATCAAAAGTATCTAGTACTGGTTTAAAAGTCAATAGACTAGTATAATATATTATATGACAATAGAGATTCGGGAAAAAGTATAATTCATTAACCCAGTCTTCCATAGAAGACCAGGAAACATAAAGAATTTAGGTAGAAATTATGTTTATGCTGATATCTTACATCATTTCCCCCTATGCATGGATATGCTACCTTAATATTGAAGATCAAACTATAAAAAATCATGAGAGGCAGATCAAACCTCTCATGGCTATAAGAGATGTATTCTTAACCCAATAAGAAATTGAGGCCATTACAAAAGATTTAATGAGTTTGATTACCAAAAAACTGAAGCTAGGATGAGAAGAGATGTTGTCAAAAGGGAGAGAGTAAATCATGAAAAGGCCATTCCCCAACAGTTAATAACTACTTTGATTATATCCTAAAGATTTCTTAGTGCTGTGTCATTATTGTTATTGTAGTTGTTGAAATTATGTATTTTTCCTATGATGTATACTTTGGCTTAAATGATTTTTAAGATTGAAATTTTTTAATCACCACTTATTTTTTATTCTTTCATATACTCTTTGGTTGCAATTTTTATGGAGTTGTGGTCCACAGAGGATTTATTTAATTTTTTCTTTTGTGTTTTTGTTTATGAAGTTTTTAGTGACTGCTCACTTTTTATAAAGATGCTATATGAATCTGAAATATATGTATATTTCATATATATGCATGCATGCTTTGGAATGGAGAGGAAATGGGAATTCCTGCATATATAATATAGCTATGCCCACATATGTATATATGTATCTATGTGAACGCCTTTCTTTATTACTCATCAGAGCTCTAACATATCAAATATTTCTAAAATTCTTTTTAAGAAGTCCTTAAATTTTTTTGTTAGATTTTTGTTAGATTTTTCCAAGTCTTAACATGAGTATATTAAAGTTTCCAACTATTATATTTTTTGTGTTTCTTTCTAATTTTCCTAAGCGATTAGTTGCTCTTATCTTTGATGGATATATATATATATATGTATATATATATG
>NW_025345672.1:0-9773 GCF_016433145.1 Gracilinanus agilis | reverse complement strand
ATATTTTAAGGTGTGGTCACCAGGAATCAGTAATTCAGATTGATTCCATAATTAAAATAGACCCAAGTCAGGATGGGTTTTATGGTAGTTTATTTACAATTTGGGAAGATAGAAGGTAGGGAAATAGAGAGAGGGAGAGGCTGGCCTGGACCAGCAGAGGTTCGGACCAAGAGAGGGTTAAAAGGCTAATTAAACTAGGCTACTAGTCACAAGGCCTTAGCAATTAGAGAGGTGAAGAAGCCTTTTTGAGGTAAAGGCTCTAGAAATACCAAGATAGGCAAAAGGGAGCCAGCCTAACTTACCCATGTGACAATTCAGAGGGGAAGCTGCCTGAGGTCTCAGCCGAGATCCTTCAGTACCAAGTTCAAAGTGCCAACTGCCTCCATAGGAAATTACCATCGTACTTGAAGGATAGCATCTTCCATTACTTCCTGGACCCACCTCTAATTCAAGTGGACAAATGGCAGCCTCAACACTGTTTTGGACTGCCCAAAGGGCAGTCCCTTGTTCTTGATTTGTTACTTATTGTCACGTGTGGGTAACTCATCTCCCCTCCCCACTAAGGGAGGTGGGGATGACATTATCTCTGGTGGCTAGAGTTTTAACTATGAATGGGCTTGAGCTAATTCCATTTACACAATCCCCCTTGATCATTTTGGGTACCTAGTCACCCCAAGTGATCATTTTACATAATCATGTTATACACACAAAGGTCTTCTAACTACAATAGTTAGAGATAAGAGGGGAATGGAAGAGAGAGAAAGCAAAACCAATGTTTTGCTAAGCACATTGACAAGAAATCAATTGGGGGCAGTCCCCTATTGGCATAAAATGTATATTCAAAGTAACTGTTCAAACCCCATCAGTTCAATCAGTGTTACCCCAAAGTTCATTCAGGATCTCTTGATTCAATGTAGATTCTTCAGGCATCTCTCTGCAAACAGTTCATTCTCTGGATTAAGGAATCAGCAAGCTTCTTTCCCTGAGAATTTTTCTCAAACAAAAAAATTAAAACTTGGATTTTATAAAAATACAATCCTCCATGATGAGGATATTTAAAAAAGAAATACCCAGATCAGCTCAAGATATATGGTTGAGTTATGGGGTTGTATGAGTAAATTAAAAAAAGTATAAAAAAGAAAATCAAATAGAAGAAAAATGAAACTTTGGGGAAAAGAAAACATTTAATATCAGAATCAAAATATCAAAATCTATGTATATAAAATTTCTGAATAAACAAAAATAAATTCATAACAGGCCCTAGTATTAGGGTCCAATATATAATTTCCATCCTACTAATCTGTAGAACAAAATGCAGTAATACTGCACTTACCCATTGGCAGCCAACACTACAGGAAGTTACCATCCTATAAGAGAGAAAAAAGAGGACCAGATTTATATGCAAGGGAAGTGCCTGTCATTCCCTGGTCTGATTTATCTTCACTCTCAGGAATATATGGGTGAGCCAAGATGATGGCCAACCTGTGGTACCCGACTGGCAGTGTAGTTTGAAGAGTCCTACATCTTAACATATGTCAAGCGTCGCAACTTCAATTCTTACACTGAATTCAAGTCCTTAGTACTGGTGTGGGAGTTCCTCAATCCTACCTGTATTTGTATGATCTTTTTGACCTTGTGCTCCTTGGCACTTAGCAGATTCTCAATCAGTCTCCATGACCTCGTGGCTCTTTTTAGCACTTCTCCTGGAATCAGACAGAGAGACATTAAATCACAGTCCCACCATATTTATCAATAATTGGCAGGTTACCATAGTCTCCGGCTTTTCAAATATGCATTAATAATATAGCAAATGTATATTTGCATTAAGCTTATATCAATGTAAAATTTAAAAAAAGGATTAACAATGATTATATATGTACTTTCAGTACAAAATGAGAAAAAGGAAAAAATCAGTTGCTCTAATTAAAAAAAATTAAAGGGAAAAGCAATTAGAAAATTCAAAATTCAGGGGGAAAAATGCAATGCTCTCAAGGATCCATTTCCTTGTAAGCTTTTGCATGAACTGTGAGTGTAAATGGGTTTTACAAAATAGCAGATTCACAATGCACATTCAAATAAAGTACCATAATTTCTGATAAAAGCAGGCTAAAACATAGAGACTAACATCATGCATACAGAAACTCTTCTGGCTTCCTGTTTAAAAATACACACACACACATATAAGACAACAATTCTTCACAATAAAATATATAAAACCTTATCCTTTTAGACAATAATTCTTGAAAATAAATATATAAAAACCTTATCATGTATACAGAAGGGACTAGGATCTAAAGTAAAATTTTAAAACCTCTTATAAAATTACAGTTTAAATTCTCAAGGCATCAAAATCTCCAAGGTTGTACGCAATTATCAGGATAGAATAAAAGTTTAAGATGTGCTCCTATAGGTGAGATGGCAAAACCTTGGGGCTCATTTGAGCCTTTAGATATGTAGATCTATGACAAACTTCCTGTGGATGTTTAGGGGACTTTGGAAACTACATTTCCGGTGATTCTTCTTGTAAAAAATGGAGGCAGACAGGAAGTGTGATGATGTAAGAGAATGATATCAGACTCCTGGGGTCATTGGAGGCTCTCTCTTTTGCTACGCAGACAAGATAAGGGAAAGTAGGGAATGAAATGGTGGAGGCAGGATTTTTTTTGAAATAGCCAGGCTTGTGGTCCAATTTTATTCTATCAACATGGGCCTAAATAAAATATTAGTTTTCCTCATAATATCAGCCTTCATCAATTTTAATCATTACACAGTCTTTGTATAAAACATTCTCAATCAGAGGACATCCCCTCAGTTTCAAATTTTTTTCTACAACAAATAGTGCAGCTATAAATATTTATGTACAAACAGGTCCATCTCCATTTTTTTTTTATCTCTTTGGGATATAGACGTAGGAGGCGTATTGCTGGATCAAAGGGCATAAGTTCTTTTAAAGTCCTTTGGGCATAATTCCAAATTGCCTTCTAGAATGGGCGGGTCCATTCACAACACCAGCAATTCATTAGTGTCCCAATTTTGCCACATGCCCTCCAACAGTTATTTTTCTTTACTATCATATTGGCCAATCAGCTAGCTGTGAGGTGGTACGCAGGGTTGTTTTGATTTGCATTTCTCTAATCGAGTGATTTAGAACATTTTTCATATGGTTATTGATAGTTTTGATTTCTTCATCTGAAAACTGCCTATTGATGTCCCTTCACTGTTTGTCTATTGGGGAATGACTTGATTTCTTATAAATTTGATGTAATTCTTTATATATGTGAAAAATTAGATCTTTGTCAGAGAAATTTATTATAAATTTTTTTTCCCAGTTTGTTGCTTTCCTTCTAATCTTGGTTGCATTAGTTTTGTTTGTACAAAACCTTTTGAATTTAATATCATCAAAACTATTCATTTTACAACTTGTAATGTTCTCTATCTCTTGTTTGGTCTTAAATTCTTCCCTTCTCCATAGATTTAAAAGTGAAACTATTCTATGCTCACCTAATTCACTTATAATATTACTGTTTATATTTTAAGTCTTATACCCATTTCGGACTTATCTTGATATAGGGTGATAAAATGGTAAGGTGCAATAAGTTCTAGTGCACCTACTAAACTAGAATTGGAAGAGCAAGCACTGGAGTCTACCCCTGTACATATGTTGTCTTTGTGTGAGGTTCTGATCCTGTCACCTGACATGGGGATTATACATCTACGGGATCATCTGAGGTTTAGCCAGGCTAACACTGAAGGCTTTAAGAAGGCAAAACCCAAATTTGAGGAGAATCCTCATAGAGTGGTTTAAGAAATATTTTAAACTGTTTGATCCTTTGTTTTTGAATGTGGAGATCCTTCTTGATGACCAAACATGAAAAGGCTAGATTATAGAGGAGAAAAATAATAACCCCCAACTTCCTGATTAGCCAGACCAATATCCTGATTGAAATGTGAATTCCTTTGCAGGCCTTAGGGAATTAAGAACAGCTAGAGAAGCCTTGTTAGAAACACTGAAGGCTAACTCTTAAGGGTCCTGAGTCCTGGACAAAGATTGAGAAGATCAAGCAGGAGGTGGAAGAGACCCCATCCACCTTCACTCTCTTCTGCTGGTTTACAGGATTAGGCAGGGTGGGGTGAGCTAATGTGACCTGGGGCTTAAGGCTTCATTTCAGCTAGAGACCAAATTTTGAGATTCCCTACCAATTGGACTGCTGATCCTCACAAATTCCTGGGACTTCAAAAGTTGGATCTGAGGTGTTGTTTTGCTGGTGAAGCCCAATTGTGGGATCCTGAAGTTATCCTATGCCTTAATGTAGAACCTAGAATCTTAGGTGGTGGGGGTGGTTGGACAGCACTCCTCTGTGTACAGTTTTGCTTTTAGTTGCCCCTTTCCCCATGAAAACTGCCTCTCTTTGCCTACCTATTGTGTAATTAATTTCTGTACCTTTGAACTACAATTCCCAGCATCCCTCTTTCATCCTCACGTTACATCCTTACATTTTGGAGATAAAGTTTTGGTAGCCCCCTCGCTCTCACTCTTTTCTCTTCTCCCGCAAACCGGGTCAGGAAATATTGCTCTTTACTGCAAAGGGGAAAAATGATGGTTGGACTGAATATTCAAAGGGGTGGTTGCCAAGGAATTGATTCAATTCTTAATGAAAAACTCAAGTCAGAATGACTTTATGGTAGTTTATTTACAAATAGGAAGAGAACCTGAAACTAAGAAAATCAGAGAGAGGATAGGGCAAGATATCTAACCTAACATGCTAAGTATTTTGCTCTTGCCTTTGGCTCAACCCAGTCAAGGCCAATTAGTCCTCAACCAGAGGGCCCTGAGCCTAGGGCCAAGGGATGAATAAAGCAAAGACTTCATTCACAAAGCCTCTCTTAAGAGGAATGTCCCTTCAGAACAATCCAGGAAGGAGTCAGTCTTTTTCACTCACCACATGGTAGTTCAAAGGGAGAGATTTAAGAACAGTCTCACCAAGTCCAAGGTCTCATCAAGAGCTCCTCTAGGTTCAGTTCAAGGCCAAAGAGAGCCAGCTCCCCAGAAGTCCTTGCAATTTATCAAGACCATTTCTTTTCTCACTTCCTGTGCCTTCCCATTTCACTTGTACCAATTACAACAAAGGCTTTGTTTAGAATTGCCCAGGAGGCAGTCAGTCAATTCTGATTCATCACCTACTTTTGTATACATGGGCCACAGACCTCCCCCACTTGAAGATTAAGTGGTGGTGTTTACACTTTTGGTGATTAAATCTAGAAATGGGCAGGGTAGGATTAATCCCATTTTCACATTACTCAGCCTTTACTTTTCCTCTGCTTCAAGTGGTTATTATTAAATCTTATAAAACAATGCTTCGAGTCATTGGATATTAATTTTAATCGTACATTTCTGGCAACCAATGAAGATGGAAACAGAATTCTCAATTTTTTTAAGATAGCTTTTGAGTGAAGATAGAGAGTTTTTCCATGTAGTGGAGACCTGCCCCCCTCGGGGTTGGGAGGCAGTGGCATCTCTACCTACCCTGTTCCCTCATTGTGAGCTGCTCCCTGGCTGTTTCCCTGCCTCCTAAAGCTGATTCCCTGAGTCTTTGAGGTTCCTGCATTGGAAGGTGAGAAGCTAAGTAGCTGGCCCCCAGCCTCCTGGCATGGCTACACCCCCTTTACCCCCATGTCAGTCTCAAGTGCTTGGTAGCCACTTGAACTTCCAGCTTGCAGCTGAGGAGACTCTTAGACCACTGAGCAGCACTTTTCATGCTGACCAGCCCCACCCCCTCCTAACTTCCAAGCTGATTTTTAAGCTGACCCTGGAGGTTTCCATGCTTCTGGCTGAGAGGGTGGAAAATGAGGGGTCTCCTGGGCCACCCTCTACACCCTAAAACCCAGCAGGGGGGTCCGGTAGCAGGTCAGTGGATTTGAAGCCAAAAATGTTTGGAAATTAGCCCCTGGGGTTTCCTGACCCAAGCATCAGGTCTGGAACCTGTATTTTCTATTCAAATACCCTTTTGTTTTCTCTGGCATTTTTGGAGGGGAAGCAAGAATACTTTTCCAAACCTCTTAGCTATCTTCTGAAGGTTTTTTTACCTTCAAGTCAGTGTCTTTAGTTTTCCATGTAATCAAAAGCCATGAAGCTTATCCGAGGAGTAATGGTCTTACAAAGCATAGTTGAAACTCTAAAGAAGTTTTTGTTCCCAGGGAATTTTACTGAGTTGGAAAAGCTTACAAGTTCAGATTGGCTGTTTAATTCTGTTCCTCAGAGTTCTTGTATTGATAGGTTACCTGTCAGTTAATAGCTTGAGTAATCTCAAGATTCATAGGGGAGATTCATCTCCCTACACCTCCTTGCCATTTTGGCCTGTCCAGTCTCTGCACCACATTCAATATGGGGTTTGTCCACACTATGCCCAGTGTAGTTATGGGGAATCCCAGAAGTGTGACCCAAGGAATCTAGATGGATGATGATACTTGGGAGGAGAAAGAATCTTAATGAGTCTGAAGGTGAATTTTAAGCCTTTTCAGATCCCATTGCCTTTTTGATGCTAACTGTTTCAGTTTATTCCCCTCCAAAATAGTGAAGAAGTCTCTGTAATGCGGCTATTGGACTTGGAGAAAAGGACTCTTGAATTCAGTGCCTGTATCTTGTCACATATATTGTATTTGCTGATTGTTTTAAGATTTAATTTTGTTTTTTAAGTTCACATAATCTAATCCAATATCTTCTATTACACAATTTTCACCTACTGTGTTTTGACCATTAACTCTCGCTCCTCTCTCTTCTCCTGCCAAAGCGGTTGGGAAAAACTGCTCTTTACTCAGCCTTTGCTTTTCCTCTACTTCAAGTGATTATTAATAAATCTTATGAAATATAATACTTAGAGTTGTTGGATATTAATTTTAACCTTACAATTTCCAAGTCATATTCAATGTGAGAGCCACATGACTCTTGTCTTGCTTTTGGGTTTAAGATTCCTGTGTTCTTGAAGCACTTGTTTTTTTTTTTTAAACCCTTACCTTTGGTCCTAGAATCAACTTAAGGGAGAAGATTGATAAGATCGAGGCAATGGAGGTGAAGTGACTTTCCCAGGGTTTTCCTAGGGTTTGTGTGTCCAATCACAACAGATACTTCCCTTAGGATTGCCTATAGGGCATTTTGATTTGTCACCCACTCTAGCACATGTAGATTATAAACCTCTCAAAAATGGAGATGTTTTCACCTTTGGTGATTGAATCTAAAGATAAGCAGTATAGATTTAATCTAATTATCACAGGGGAGACCCAGGCTATACTCTTTCCTTAAAACTGATTCAAACCCCAATTTCTTCTCTAAATAATCTTTCCCAATATCCTTATAAATAACAAACTCTGTCTCCAAAATATCAAAGGGCCAACAAGAACAAGTTTGACCGAGGCCTAGCCAAAGCTCAGCCTTGACACTCAGTTACCCACAGACCCCAGAGAAAAGAGATCTTTTGTTTTCTGTTCAGTTGATAATAGCTCTCTGACCACAACCAAACAATCACTGAACTCTGATTCTAGTATTCCCAAATTGACACAGGAAATACCAAGGGCTCCAGAGGTTAGCAGCCTCCTTCACCAAGCTCCAGTGAGAGAAGAGCATCCAGGAATGATAGTTGGTTCAAAAAAACCCACTTCAACATTCCACCAAAGACTCCCATTGCTTTGCAAATTCCAAGGCAAGCCTAAGGCAGCTTTTCAGAGTTTAACTTACTGAACAAAACCCCAAATCCATTCTTATCTTTTTTTTTTATTTTATTAGTCATTTATTAATATTCGTTTTTAATCTGTTTACATACTTTATGCCCCTACTTTCCCTTTCACCCCCGGCTCTCCCCCCACCCATGGCCAACGCACATTTCCACTGGTTGTAACATGTGTCCTTGTTCAGGGTCTATTTCCCATTCATGTCCTCCTCAGCCCATGCATTCAAGCAATTGTTTATCTTATATGTTTCCTCTCCTGCAGTCCTTCCTCTGAATGTGGGTAGCATCTTTACCATAAATCCCTTAGAGCTGTCTTGTGTCACTGCAGTGCTGCTGGTACAGGAGCCCATTACATTTGATTTTACCATAGTATATCAGTCTCTGTGTACAATGTTCTTCTGGCTCTGCTCCTTTCGCTCTGCATCACTTCCTGGAGGTCTCTCCAGTTTGCATGGAATTCCTCCAGTTTGTTATTCCTTTTAGCACAATAGTATTCCATCACCCGCATATACCACAATTTGTTCAGCCATTCCCCAATTGAAGGACATCCCCTCATTTTCCAGTTTTTTGCCACTACAAAAAGCGCAACTATAAATATTTTCGTACAAGTCTGTTTATCTATGATCTGTTTGGGGTACAAACCCAGCAATGGTATGGCTAGATCAAAGGGCAGGCAGTCTTTTATAGCCCTTTGGGCATAGTTCCAAATTGCAAGCCAGAATGGCCGGATCATTTCACAACTCCACCAGCAATGCATCAATGTCCCGATTTTGCCACATCCCCTCCAACATTCATTACTCTCCCCTTCTTTCATTTTAGCCAATCTGCTAGGTGTGAGGTGATACCTCAGAGTTGTTTTGATTTGCATTTCTCTAATTATTAGAGATTTGGAACACTTTCTCATGTGCTTATTGATACTTTTGATTTCTTTACCTGAAAATTGCCTATTCATGTCTCTTGCCCATTTATCAATTGGGGAATGGCTTGATTTTTTATACAATTGCTTTAACTCCCTGTATATTTGAGTAATTAGACCCCTGTCAGAGTTTTTTGTTATAAAGATTTTTTCCCAATTTGTTGTTTCCCTTCTGATTTTGACTACATTGTTTTTGTTTGTACAAAAACTTTTTAGTTTAATATAATCAAAACCATTTAATTTACATTTTGTAATTTTCTCTAACTCTTGCTTGGTTTTAAAGTCTTTCCTTTCCCAGAGATCTGACAAGTATACTATTCTGTGTTCACTTAACTTGTTTATAGTTTCCCTCTTTATATTCAAGTCGTTCACCCATTCTGAATTTATCTTGGTGTAGGGTGTGAGATGTTGATCTAGACCTAATCTCTCTCATATTGTTTTCCAAATTTCCCAGCAGTTTTTGTCAAATAGTGGATTCATGTCCCAAAAGTTGGGCTCTTTGGGTTTATCATACACTGTCTTGCTGATGTTATTTACCCCAAGTCTATTCCACTGATCCTCCCTTCTGTCTCTTAGCCAGTACCATATTGTTTTGATGGCCGCAGCTTTTATTGTATAGTTTAATATCTGGTACTGCTAGGCCACCTTCCTTCACATTTTTTTTTCATTATTTCCCTCGATATTCTTGAACTTTTGTTATTCCAAATGAAATTTGTTATAGTTTTTCCTAATTCAGTAAAGAAGTTTTTTGGTAATTTGATAGGTATGGCACTAAATAGGTAAATTAATTTGGGTAGGATGTTCATTTTTATTATGTTAGCTCGTCCTACCCATGAACAGTTAATGGCTTTCCAATTGTTGAGGTCCAGTTTTATTTGTTTGGAAAGTGTTTTGTAGTTGTTTTCGTATAATAGCTGTGTTTGTTTTGTTAGATTGATTCCCAAGTATTTTATATTGTCTAGGGTGATTTTAAATGGTGTTTCTCTTTCTACCTCTTGCTGTTCTAATGTGTTGGAAATGTATAGAAATGCTGATGATTTATGTGCATTTATTTTGTATCCTGCCACTTTGCTAAAGTTGTTGATTATTTCTACCAGCCTCTTAGTTGATTCTCTAGGATTTTTTAAGTATACCAT